>NC_052352.1:25075999-25097180 GCF_009727055.1 Benincasa hispida | reverse complement strand
GTATTTTTGTGCAGAATATGCGATAACGCAAGACGAAAATTGCGATCATAGGAAATCATTGGTTGAGCGCAGCATCACCGCAAGGCTTTGTGGTGATCGTGTTTGCAAATATTCACCCGAGAAGGATCGCTGCAACTTGGTCAGTGCAACATGGTGGGCGCATTTGGGTGAAAGGCTAATTAATCGCGACGGAACAGAAAGCTGATGACAGTCGAATTCGAATTGAGTTGACAGCCGATTAACGATAACAAGTACACTCAGCTTTTTGGTGAAAAATATTTGGCGCATCAGTCAGGAGAATTAAAGTCATCCCATCTGTGCAATCATGAGAGAGAAGCCGCCATTCATCCTGGATGTTCTATAAATACCAAGGGCAACCTTCAGAAAAGGGGTTCACCATTCATTAGTTCGAAGTTTCATACGCCCTTATTCATAGTTTTCTATCATTTTAAGGCAGACGCGAGAGAGAAGGTTGTGCCGATAGATTGTGTCGGTAAGCTTGGCAGAGCACCGGAAGCTTTAAGGACAGAGAGAGAGCCGACGCCTGCGGAAGCAGGAACATCTTTAGAACCGAATAGAAATTACAGTGTAAACGCCTCGATCAGCAAGGAATTGCTACCAGGCTCTCTATCTTTAACTTCCATTGTTATTTTGTACTCCACTCATTTATTTAAATGGAATCTACTTCTCTATATCTGTTCACTCTCTGTTATTTACGCATGAGTAGTTAAATCAGTTGAATGGGTCGAGAAGCATTTAGCTAGCACAACTAGGAAATATTCATTCTATGCGATTATCTTGTATTATGTATGCTTCATTCGTCCATTAGAGATACTCGGGAGGGTAATCTAATGACAGGATCTAGGCTTGAGAAGGTCAGGTTAGAATCTAGGCTCGAGAGAGTCAGATTAGAACGCATAATCAAGAGATAGGAGCTTAGGAATAAGCACTATTTGTTATCAACACATCACATGCATCCTAGAGTTAGGATATGATTGTATGCGGTCACCTTGCTTTTATGCATTTTGCATCATCGCATAGGAAAAAGTAAAGACTTAGGGATAAACTCTATGGACACTTTTGCATTCAACACATGCGTCCTAGACTTAGGAGCATCGAATTTGCATTGGAAAATGACTTACTGTGCATGGTTGTAGCATGATTGCATAGTCTGACGCATTTCCAAGTAATGCTAGCTAAAGATCTTCTCAACCCGTTCATCGCATACTCAGTGCATCTATCACACAATTGACTTTTCTCAAATCCGCTGCATTTGTTTATTTTCTCATTAACGCAATCAACAACAAACCAACAATTTATTTATTTGGTTACCACAAATTCGTCCTAAAAATTACCAACGCAACCTGTTTTCACAAGTCCGTGAGTTCGACCCTGGGCTTACCATGAAACTCAGTGGAATTTACACTTTGATTCCGCTGAGGAAACTTGAGTGCACAATGCAATTTCACCATCACATATGATCCATAATTTACTTCATAAAAATAAGCATCAACTGTCCACACAATGAATTACCAGACTGCTTGCAAATGGTGATCTTTTATCACGGATTAAATCCCTTTTCGCAGACCGCTGCCAATACGAGAACCACTGGTGGTCTACTAGACAAAACGTATGACGAGGCCAAGAGCATCCTGGATCGCATCTCTAAAAAATCACGAGGACTGGAGAGAGAGCGACCAGAGATTGAGAATAAAAGATAATGACGAAAATAACGGGGCTATCGCATCTCTGCAAAACCAGATGACTGTGATGATGCGTTTGATTCAAGGTATCACAATTAATAACACAAGAGCTAAGGAAGGGCAGGTCAACGCAATTGCTCAAATGACCGCAAGTTGTGTCATTTGCGGTGACGCTCATTCGATGGAGGAATGCCCAGAAAATTCGCAGTCGGTGTGTTTCATGAAAAGTAATCCCTACTCTGATACATACAACCTCAAATGGAGAAACCACCCAAATTTCGCGTGGAAAAATCAACAACAAAGCTTTCAACCTGTGGTGCAAAAAGGAGGGCCACCCGGATTTTTCCTGCGAAATGACGGTCAGACGAGCAATCATGCCAGTAGTTTGCAACCACTGCAATCTTCGTCCTTAGAGAGCTTGTTGAAGCAGTACATTGAGAAGAACGAATCAGTGCTTCAGAATCAAACAACATCCATTTGAAATCTCGAAATTCAACTAGGACAAATTGTGGGTGAGTTGAAAAATAGACCACAAGATGTGTTGTCAAGCTCAACTGAGCTTCCTTGCAATGCTGGGGTGTACCGGGAAGGAACAATGCTTAGCAATCTCCGTGCTAAGCGACAAAATGACTGCGAAAGTAAGGAAGGAACCCATCGCGACCAACTTGAATGCAGTGACAACCGAGGACCCGTTGACCTATAGTTCGGAAAAGCCCGAGAAAATGAACCCCGAAGTTACGTCCACCCTCAAGCCTTCAGAACATGAGACAGAAGAAGTCCAGCTACCACCAGCACTGCAAAGATTGAAAGAGAAACAAAATGATGAAGACAAGATCATAACAGTGGCAATAATGTAAAATGCTATGATCCCACAAAAAATGTGCGACCCAGGAATCTTCACGATACCATGCTCCATTGGAGGGGTCTATAGTGGTCAAGCACTATGCGATCTTGGGGCGAGTTTAAACGTAATGCTGCTATCAATCTTCAAACAATTGAATATTGGCACACTCACGCCTATGATAGAGATTCTTCTACTTGCGAATGGATCTCGAATACATCCCGAGGGAGAGTTGAAAGATGCCACAATCTCAATTGATAAATTCATCTTGCTGGCAGACTTCATCATTTTGAATTGTAAAGCGGATGAAGATGCAATATTGGGACGACCATTCCTCTCGATCGGTTGCACTCAAATTGATGTGCACAAAGGGGAAATCATAATGAACATCAATAGGAAAAGGCTCCGTATTAAGGCTGTCAAAATTCCTGAAGATCGAGAAAAGAAGAGAAAGCCACCGTGGACGTGAAAAGACCAGCTTGGAATAAGCGGTCCCTGAGTTACTATATGACTCAACCTTATCAGGGATGCAATCCTTTTGAATATCCTTTTTCCTACATCAATACTTCATGAACTTTCATCACTTTGTTGTTATCATTTATATTTTTGGATGTTTACTTCTTTATATTTCTGCAGTTTACTTCTTTATCTTAAAAAAAAAAATGGTGGTGAGCGATTTTGTTAACTTTTTTTTTTAATATTTGACCCTCTCGATGTTTTTTTTGCAAACGATCGAGGTGAACGATTGCGGAGGTACTACACGAAGACGCAACTACTTTAGTTCGTCTCCGCATCTCAAAAGAAGAAGATCGCCGCAAAGCAGGATGCATCAATAAACAATGCGGGCGATAACATAAATTTGGAGGTTGTATTCTTCGTTGACTTTATTTCAAATTCTGCACTATCATATCGCATTTTAATTTTTGAAAGTTTTATCACATCCTCTTTGATTACCCCAATCATTCATCATTGATAAATTTAGTAAGTCTTCGCATGCTGTCTCTTTGCCAATTATGATTTTAATGATGAAACACATGCTTCTATTTTTCATGTATATTAGAGTCAACTTAATTTCAACTTAATTTTTCAACTATTTTTCATGTATATTTTTCATGCGGTATTCATTTTCGACCTTGCTATTTCTAGCATTATGAAAAAAAAAGGAAAACTTTGAGAATAACAACTCCACTGTTAGCGCAATGGGGAAACCCATGTTGGTAAGAGTTAAGTTGTGAAGGGTACTTACCCGTAGTTGGATGTCCGCATGACATATGTGGGGGCAAGCTGAAACGAAAGTATGTCGCCCGAATCGACGCCTAAATAAATGACCGCAACTCCACTGCCAAGTAGACATGAGTTTAATCTGAGAAAGAGCGCCTTGCTCGTAGTTGGATGCCCGTATGACACACGTGGGGGCAAGCCAAAATGAAGATTAGGCACTTGGATCAGCGTAAGGTCAGAAAAAATAATAATGTAAAAAATATGTAAGGATAAAAATCATTTGACACCCCAGTGAAAAAGTTTTTTTGAAATAAATCATGCGATGTCTTGGAATCTAGTAAAGTCGTTTTTGAAGGTTAAACTTGTGGTCCCTAGGTCTTAGAAATATTTTAAGAAGAGACTTGAATAAAAATTAAGGAAATTCTGGTGTATAGGATTTGAATGAAGTATTCTTGAGAAATCTAGAAAAAGAGATTGCGGTCGACTTTCTAAAAGAAATCTTTAGCTTAATGCTTGAGGACAAGCATTGTTTAAATTTGGGGGTGCGATAATGGGCAAAAATGCACGTTATTACAGTGCTAACTTTTGTATTTTTATGCAGAATATGCGTTGACGTAAGGTGGAAAGCGTGATCACAAGAAATCAACGGATGAGTGCAGCGTTACCGCAAGGCTTTACGGTGATTTATGCTCGCAAACATCTGCTCAATAGGGATTGCCGCATAGAGTCGGCGCAACTTGGTGGGCGCATCTGGGTGAAAGCATAATTAATCACGATGGGACAGAAAGCTGATGACGGTCAAATCCGAATAAAGTTGACAAGCCGCTAACGATAACAAGTACACTCAGCTTTTTGATGTCAAATATTCGGCACATCAATAAGAGAATTAAAGCCAATCCATCTGTGTAATCATAAGAGAGAAGCCGCCTTTCACCCCGAAGCTCTATAAATATCGAAGGCAACCTTCAAAAAAGGGGTTCAACAAGTTCGGATACTTAGATAATTTTCCCTTAAATAGTTTAGCCTTGTTCTTAGATTTTCTTTTATTTTAAGGCGGAAGCGAGAGAAGCAAGATTGTGCCGATAGATCATTCTAGTGAACTTGGGAGAGTGCCAGAAGTTTCAAGATCAGAGAGAGGGCCAGCTCCTACGGAAGCAGGAATATCTTTTGAACAGAATAGAGTTGACAGTGTATAGGCCTTGGGAAGCAAGAGATTGCTATCAGGCTCTCTATCCTTAACTTCCATTGTCATTTTATACTCAAACTTATCTATCGAAATGGAATTTACTTCTTTATATCTGTTCACTCTCTGTTTATCACACATGAGTAGCTAAATCTGTTGAATGGGTTAGAAGTACTTAGCTAGCTTAACTGGGGATATTCACTCTATGCGATTATTTTGTATTATGTATGCTTCATTCGTCCATTAGAGATACTCGGGAGGGTAGTCTAAGGACAGGATCTAGGCTTGGAAAAGTCAAGTTAGAATCTAGCCTCGCTAGAGTCAAATTAGAACACATTAGAACACATAATCAAGAGATAGGAGCTTAGGAATAAACACTGTTTGCTATTAACGCACCACATGCATCCTAGCGATAAGATATGATTGTGTGCAGTCACCTTGTCCTTGTATGCATCTTGCATCATCGCATAAGAAAAGAATAGAGACTTAGGAATAATCTCTATGGACATTGTTGCACTCAACGCATGCGTCCTAGACTCAGGAGCACCGCATTGCATTGGAAAATGATTTGCTGTTTCATGAGAGTAACATGATCGCATAGTCTGATGCATTCCCAGGAAACGCTAGGTAAAGACCTTCTTAACCCGTTCCTCCGCATACTTAATGTATCTACCACATAATAAACTTTTTCTCAAATCCACTGCATTTATTTATTTTATTATCACAAACAACAAACCAAACAACTATTGATTTATTTGGTTACCGCAAAATGTTCTAAGAAATTACCACCGCATATTGTTTTCCCAAGTCCCTGAGTTCGACCCTAGACTTACCAGGAAACTCAGTGGAGTTTATACTTGGATTTCACTGAGGAAACTTGTTGCTCAACACATTTCCATCACCGCAACTCATTCCATATTTTCACTTCATAAAATAACGCATCAGCAGGCTACCTTGCTATTCTCGGTGTGAGAATCCAAGAGTTGTGGGCTCTATAGGATTTGGTAGAGGATAGGAGGAATTTGACAGATCGTGTAGACGATCGAGTAAGTGGGAGATAGTTTTAGTCTATCGTATAGATAGTGTACTCGGTCGTTTAGAACAAAATTTACT
Source organism: Benincasa hispida (assembly GCF_009727055.1). NCBI lineage: Eukaryota > Viridiplantae > Streptophyta > Magnoliopsida > Cucurbitales > Cucurbitaceae > Benincasa > Benincasa hispida. The sequence goes on along the minus strand of NC_052352.1, from coordinate 25,091,119 downwards.
ATCGTATAGAAAACTCTTACACGATCATGTATGCTCTTAAGCTATCGTATAGCTTATGCTTTTGATCATAAGATTCTCAAAATCTTAATGATCGCATCGTGTAAAATTGAAAACAATTTTCATTTTAACCATCAGTTACCATAACTGATCACAACTTCCCACTAAGTCGGTTATGGGAGAAAAAATCGTAACCAATTATCCTATAATTGATTTAATTACAAATATAATCAATATATTCATAACCTATAGTTTTAATACCACATCTCATGTAATATATAAACCATAGTTCTTTTTCTCCCTTATAGCATTTAATAATAATTCCTCCAATTAATATATCTAATACATTAAGTCAATTATATCCCATATAATTGATACAAATTATATCATATATAATCAAATTTTCTGTAGTTAATTTGGACATTTCAAACTAACCCAAAAACTGATTCTCAACATGAATCCATTGAGCTATCAAGGGGACCTTATAGACCTGTAGCTTGAAGCTCGAACGGTACGTGAAAACTGACTAAACTCTTTAATCATGATATACACAATCCGTTAACTTCCGGGTATTCCAATAAAGACCGACAGTTGTACTCTTCGCGCTACAGATATATTTCTATGTCCATTGGATATAACCAATCAATAGTAGAATGACTCTTTACAAATTGCTCGTAAGTATAGCTGAGCTAATTTATCGTTTTGCCCCTGTAATTACATCTAACTCCTTAAGTACCATTGATTCCTCTAATGAACAATACATCATAGTCCTACTATGAGTAAATTCTTCTCGGGCCAGGAGAAGGTGTGATTCCACATTGTTCAAGTCCCAGAATCAACCCTTAAGGGAATAATTTATCTACTTACACCTAAATCGGGGAAGAAGTGAATTTCGTCTTGTGTAGCTGAGTTCCCAGCTCTCCAATCAAACGAATCTCCAAAGTGGTAGTTTGAGTCGACAATTTGGCCACTCACACCCATGCAAATAAAAGGACCGCCCTCATAGGCAGAAGTTAGTTAATTGGCAATCTTAATCGCATGTAAGTTAGTTAGATCAGTTAGTTTCGCATCATATGTAATATTTAAACTATAGTTCTTTTCTCCTTTATTTAATATAAATCATATTTATATCAATTCCTCCAATTAATGCATCTAATACATCAAATCAATTATATCACATATAATCGAACCAATTTAATAATATCATATATAATCAAACTCCCTCTTGTTAATTTGAACACTTCAAACTGACCCAAAAACTGATTCTTAACTTGAATCTATTGAGCTATCAAGGGGACCTAATGGACCTGTAGCTTGAAACTCCAACGATACGTGAATAACTGACTAAACTCTTTAATCACAAGAGCCATCATCTGTTAACTGCCGAGCACTCCACTAAAGACCGACAGCTGCACTCTTCTCACCACATATATATTTTTGTGTCCATTAGATATAACCAGTCAATAGTACGATAACCCTTCACAGATCGCTTGTAAGTATAGTTGGGTCAATTTACCGTTTTGCCTCTATAGTTGCATCTAACTCCTTAAGTACCATTGATCCCTCTAATGAACGATGCATCATAGTCTTACTATGAGTGGATACCTTTCGGGTCATGAGAAGGTGTGTGGCATCACATCGTTCAAGCCTCGAAATTAGCTCTTAAGGGAGTAATCTATGTACTTACCCCTGCTTCGGAGAAGAAGTGAATTCCATCTTATGTAGTTAAGTTCCCAGCTCTCCAATTATACGAATCTTCAAAGTGGTAAGTTTGAGTTGGCAATCTGGCCACTCGTACCCATGCAAATCAAAAGACCGCTCTCATAGCAGAAGTTCCCAACTCACTCAAGATTAAAGTCATGTTACCTATGGTCATCCTAGTGAAATGAAGTCTCTATCATGAACGACATTACATAACGAGACTAAAAACTTCGTGGTTCGGTCTTATACAAACTCCTTTGTATAGGACACCCCCGCTCGCATGTCTACACATGAATGATCAGGATCAGACCATCTGTAGCACATCACAATACTTATAACTATCTACAAAGCAGGTCGTATTCGTAGTGTCACCAGGATAAGGTTTCTCTCATATATCCATATACTACAGACCATTTAGGTTATCACTTAAGGCATGATCCACTTGTGTGTCTCCATATACATGCTTAAGTTACAACGATAGCCAGGGATCTTAGTTTATTAGTTTGTGGTTAATGCAACTAAAATATCTCATATTTCATAGACAACAGTGAAAAAAATATCTTATATTATTACATCACAAATGTTTGTTCATACACGTGTTTACAAACTATAGAACCCTACGAGATTTAGGGCATCAACACTAACATATGGTACTTTTGTTCGATGTGTTTTCCGCACTTGTGGCTCCTAGGTTCTTTTGAGTTGGCAACTGCTTCACTATTATCACAATACAGGGTGATCGACAGATGCATATTTTGAACCACTTCTAAATCTGTCAAGAATTTTCTAAGCCATACTGCTTCTTTAACTGCTTCACATGCAGCTACATATTCAGTTTCCATTGTGGAATCAGTAATACAACTCTGTTTGATACTTCTCTACATTATTACTCCTCCATTTAGAGTGAATACTGATCCTGAAGTAGATTTCCTAGAATCTACATCAGTCTGAAAATCAAAGATAGTGTATCTGTAAGACCCTAACACTAAATCTAAAGTGGGAGGTTAAATAGAAAAGAAAAATCCTAAGTAAGGATATTGGAACAAAGGGTGGAAAATATTAAAATTATCCAAAAAGGTGACCAAAGGTCCAAATGCCTATAAAGGGCTTAAAACATGTGGGAGCAAGAATGCATGAAGGATGGAAGCAAGAAGACTTGAAAATTAGCTAAGGGTTGCATACAACCAATGCAAAGGCATACATGAGCCATGCGGACATGAGCAGGAAGCATTCGTTGAGTGAGCATGCTAGGCATGCACCCATGCGTCAAGGCCAAGCGCACAGGCCATGCGCCAAGCACGCAGTTCATGTGTCGAGGACAAGCACACAGGCCATGCGTCAAGCGCGCAACCCATGCGTTGATACTGTATGCCGAGCGCCCTGCCTATGCGTCGAACGAACAAGCGGGCAAGCCATCCTATACGTTGAAGCGTTGCCAAGTCTACCGAGCAGCCATGCGTCGATGCGCTATGCCAAGCGCACGCCCATGCGGCGAGGCACGCCCACACAAGCGCCTAGGTAGCATGCCCATGCGTCGATGGTCAGCGCCGTGCGTCCATGCTTAGTAGGTTGAGCAAGCACACCTAGCAAGCCATGCGTCAAGGGTGAGCGGCCACCCTATGCATTGGTGATGGCCGACTCATGCGATGGCTAATTGGGACTTTGATGAAGGAAAGGTGAGATGCTATGCGTTAAGGATAAAAGGTAAGGCTAATTGATGGAAAACTTCAAGGGAAGATGCAATGGTATACGAGCATAAGTCTTAAACAATTTAAATAAAGAAATATGTTAAGTATTTAAGTGATTTAGGTGGCAAAAGAAGGATCACACAAAGTTCTAGTAGGAGGTGGACAAAGGAGATTTCATGCAATTGAAGTCTTATCACCCCAAGCAGGAGGTGGGTGAAGAAGATTTCATGCAATAAAGGAGATTTTGGCTGGCAAGCTGAGATGAGAACAACTAAAGGCTAGGTTGGGTAGACTAAGTGTTGGCAACTCCAAAGTGAGACAAATGGAAGTTGAGTTGTCACCATGGGGTGAGTTTGGAATGGCTATAAATAGAGGGGTTGGGCAAGAGGAATTCATTCATACCATCACCTAAATCCTCTGTTGAGAGCATATTTAGAGAGTTACGTTTGAGTTATTAGGCTGCCAAATTGATTAGAGATCAAAAGAAACAAAGGTTGCGTTGGTGAGTCATTGAGTTAGCTGGACGCACAGCCAGCCCACACCCTGCGCGTACGCTCGCAGTGCTGCGTCCATCTGCGTGCCTCGCTCGACGCATCCCACATGCTAGCCCAGTGCAACTGCCTTCCCCGTGCGACGCATCATGCCCAGCACAATGCATGGCCAACGCGTCAACCCTCTGTGCAGCACGCCCACCCTGCCTACTGCGCGGAAACCACGCCCAGCTACCTACCACGGTCCAAATAACCTCTAAAGAGGCTAATTTGAGGATTTTGGCTAAATTGGAGTAAAGTAAGCTGGTGTTTTCATTATATAATGGTATTTTGGCTATTTTGACATTATTTATTGATATAACAAGTATTAATTGAGAAATTTCCATTGATATGGAGGAATTCTCAGGAAGGTATCCTCAAGGTGATTTTTAGTGGAAAAACTTGCTTGCGGTGAGTGTTTACTTCGTTTTATGCGTTGATATGTGGATAAATGCATATGTAGGTGCAAAATGCATGCTTATGATGTTATGATGTTTCCATGATATTGTTTGTGGAATTTCTATGGAAACTGAGATTATACCCGGACTACATAAGTTAGCATGCTTAATAAAAGGTGCTTGGCGGGAAAATATAGTCGGCCTCGGTCGGTGGGAAATAATAGTCGGTGACGACCGGCCAGAAATATAGTCAAGTTACCTAAGCATGACTAGCGGGAAAAGAATTATCGATGTGCACATTGGCGGGAAAAGTGGGTTATAGGAAAGTTTCCATAAAAGGTTGTTATGATTGATAATGTGTCCATGATATGAGCATGCCACGTATAGCATGGAACTGGAGGATGATGATTGAATGAATGTACACATGATCATGCATAAATTATATTAGAATTGTGATTATGTGATTGACTTCCCAAAAACATGTTTTGCAAAGTGATTATTATTTTAAAAAGCACCACTCACTAGGCTTAATAGCTCACACTCTTCCAAATGTTTTCTTATATCCCCCCTCCCCCCCAGGTAGCAAAGCGGAGCGTTCAAGAAGAAGTCTACTAACCACCAACACACCAGGACTTGGTAAATTCTCAGAGCATGGCTCAGATAATGTAATAAAGAATATAGAAAATTGAACTATGTGTATGAAAGTTAGATAAAGTGTTGTAAACATGTTGAAATTTTTAATAGATAAAGGAGGGAAATGTTAAATTTAAATGTTGTCTTAGAATACTACTGGTGTACCCTCACGCTCCCTTCCAAGTCTTGGGGGCTAAGGCTAGGGAGGGGGTGTGATAGCTAAGGTTTACGTAAAACCTAGGATAAAGTTGAGTCTAGCATAAGTATAAATAGAATCTAGGAAAAGTAAAGGAAAAATGGATAGGTTAAAGCCAAAGCGGCATTAGGAAAAGGCTTACCTAAGGTAGGGAAGCCAGATAATATTAAAAGATATCAAAACCTAAAAAGAAATAAATATAACGAAATATACTAGGAAAACCTAAAGTAGAATCAGGAAAGGTTAGGAAAAAGAAATAAGGAATAATAAGTGGAGATAGGAAAACATGAGAAAGGGGAAGTGAAAATAAAGAAATTAGTAAGTAATAACCTGAATAATGTCCACTGTAGGAAATGAATCCGAGCAGACAAGACTGGTGGTGGAATGACTCCGGAACGCAAGCTGGAGACAGCGACGCTAACCCAGGGGAAAACCCTGAAAAATCTGAGAATAGTGTGAACAATAATACTGAATATCCTATTACTTTGAACAATGAAAATTTAGTGGGATCCCAAACTAACATGGGATGTCCACAATGTGGTAAAAAATCATAGCAATCTGTGTCTGAAAAGGACCGGAATTTGCTATGGGTGTGGCAAGGTCGGCCATATCCGCAAAAATTATTATACTTTTCAGAGAAAAACAAAAGAGATTCAGGAAAAATATCAACGAGAACTGGCCGAAGGTTCGAGTTCAGGAAGTAACAACATATTGCCTGAACTAATGGTGGACCAAGAATGGACGCGTGCAGCAAAGAAGGATATTCCTCGACATATCATGATTGAATTCGAGGAACAACCCACTTATGACTCAACAATGTAGAATCCTATAAATTTTGTATTTTCTGTAAGGAAATAGGACATGTTCATAAACTTTGAAAACTTTGAAAACTTATATCCCCCCCCCCCCCTCCACCCCCCAGGTAGCAAAGCGGAGCGTTCAGGAAGGAATCTACTAACCACCAACACACCAGGACTTGGTAAATTCTCAGGGCACAGCTCGGATCATGTAATAAAGAATATAGAAAATTGAACTATGTGTATGAAAGTTAGATAGAGTGTTGTAAACATGTTGAAATTTAGACAAGGTGGGGAAATGTTAAATTTAAATGTTGTCTTGGAATACTACTGGTGTACCCTCACGCTCCCTTCCAAGTCTTGGGGGCTAAGGCTAGGGAGAGGGTGTGACAGTATCCCGTAGGGATCAAATCCTTAGAACCATAAATGAGCATATAGTCCCTCGTTATCCGAAGATAATTGAGGATGTTCTTAACAGTAGTGTAATGGCTATGTCCATGGTTGGACCGAAATATGCTTACGATTCCAACTACAAAGCATATGTTGGGATGTGTACCTAACATAGCGTACATCAAGCTTCCGACTACTAATGCATAAGGAATTCTTTTCATTTCCTCAACTTCTTGAGGTGTCTTAAAACACTGTTCCTTAGACAAATGAATTTCGTGTCTAAAAGGTAGCATACCCTTTTTGAAATTTTGTATGTTATATCTTGATAACATTTTGTCAATATAAGATGCTTGAGATAGCGCTAGCATTCTGTTTTTGCGATTCCGAGCAATTTGGATTCCAAGAACATATTGTGCATCTCCCAAATCTTTCATTTGAAATTGCGATGCTAGCCATCTTTTTACGCCAGCAAGGAATCCTATCTCAGTAGGATATCATCAACATAAAGTACCAAGAAAGCTATAGTCTTGTTGATTATTTTCTTGTAAACACAAGGTTCGTCAACATTCTGTTCAAAGCCATAAGATTTGATCGCAATGTCAAATCTTATATTCCAGGATCGAGATACTTGTTTTAGTCCATAAATGGATCTATTAAGCTTGCAAGCCTTTTGCTCCTGACCCTATTCAATAAACCCTTCTGGTTGAGACATATAAATACTTTCGTCAAGATGACCATTCATAGAAGCTGTCTTGACATCCATTTGCTAGATTTCATAATCATAGAAAGTAGAAATGGATAAAAGTATTCTAATAGATTTAATCATGGCAACAGGAGAGAAGGTTCTTTATAGTCTAACCCCCTTTGGGTAAAACCTTTTGCCATGAGTTTGACTTTGTAGGTTTGCACCTTACCAGTTTGGTCTCACTTTCTCTTGTAAATCCACTTGCAACTAATATGATTTATCCCATCTAGTTGATCTACAAGCTCCCAGACAGAATTGAAGCATATAAACTCCATTTCTAGGTTCATGGCTTTTATCTTTTGATCTTTATCTACATCTTCCATTTCCTGTTTAAAGGTCAATGGATCCCATAAACCATCATCAGGTATGATGACTTGAGTTTCTGTTAAACCCATATAGCGGTCAGGCTATTTGAATAACCCTCTCACTACGTCGAGACATTCTCAACTCATTAGAAGGATGTGATGGAGTAACAACTCTTGTTGAAGAACCAGCTTGATCAACAACTTTTGTTGATTTATCTGTAGATTCTTTGGACATCTCATCTAATACTAGTTTACTGCGAGGTTGATGATTTCTTATGTGATCTTCCTCTAAGAATGTAGCCTTTGTTGATACAAATACTTTATCTTCTTGAGGATCATAAAATAGACCACCTTTTATTTCTTTAGGATATCCTACAAATAGGTATATTTTTTAACGTCATTCCAATTTCTTAGGATTTTGCACCAACATATGTGTCGGACTTCCCCAAATTCTGAAGTGATGTAAACTACCTTTACGTACTCTCCATGACTTATACGGTGTTTCTAAAACATCTTTTAAGGGAACCATGTTCGGTATATGTATAACAGCTTGTACTGCATACCCCCAAAAGGATTGAGGTAACTAGGCATAACTCATCATTGAATGAACCATGTCTAACAAGGTTTGATTTCTCCTTTCTGCTACACCATTCTGTTGTGATGTATCAGGTGCTGTGAGTTGGGATTGAATTCCATGTTCTACTAAATAGTTATGGAATTGTAAATCTATATACTCATCACCCCGATCTGATCGAAGTGTTTTTATCCTTTTACATAATAGGTTCTCAACCTCAGTCTTACACTCTTTGAACTTTTCAAGAGTTGTAAATTCATGATGCATTAGATAAACATAGCCATATCTGGAATAATCATCAATAAAACTAACGTAATATTTAGATCATCCTCGAGCTTTAACAGTCATCGGACCACAAAGGTCTGAATGTATAAGTTCTAGAGGTTCTTTGGCTCGAAAACCTTTTCCTGAAAAAGATCTTTTAGTCATGTTTTCCTTAAGACATGATTCACATGGAGGTAAAGATCTGTCTTCTTATTTATTTAGATGGCCATTCTTTACCAATCTCTCAATCCTGTTGAGATTTATGTGACCAAGTCTTAAGTGCCAACGATAGGCGATGGGAGAAATCTTCATTTTCTTACTTTGAGTTTCTAATGTTTTAAACATCTCTATATTTAAAATGGCTTTTGCCTCAGTTGGTTTTAACACATACAAATTATTTTCAAGTTTAGCTGTACACATTTGAACATCTTTTGAACTAATGAACACTTCATTTACATCAAAAGTGACTTTATACATATATTCCACTAAACAAGATACATAGATTAAGTTCCTTTTCCTTTTAGGTACAAAATTTACATTTTCTAGTGAAATTTAAGAATCTCCAAAACATAACTTGATGTCTCCCACTGTTTCTGCTGAAATGACTTCACTTGTTCCCACCTTGAAAGTCATTTCGTTTTATGATAGCTGTTTCTAGGAACTAGTTTCCTGAAAGAAAATGAAAATATGATTAGCGACGCCTGAATCTAGTATCCAGGATAAGTGAGAACTTTCCACTAAACACATTTTTATTACAAGTAAATCGAATTTACCTTGATCTGCCTTTTCAACTTTCTTCTCTACAAGATGCTTAGGGCAATTGCGTTTCCGATGTACGTCAACGTTACAATGGAAACATTTTCCTTTTGCAACTTTTGTCTTGCTCTTAGTAGCAGAAGTCTATTTCTTCTTTTTTCCCTTTTTCTTCATTTGGATACTCATATCCTTTGAAGATCCAGACTTCTTTTCAGAGGTTTTTGAACTAGATGAAGCACCCTTATAAAATTTCCTTTGGAAAATATCATTTGCTTCCCCTTCTTTATTTTTCATTAAGGATTGATAAGTCTGGAGTTCATTCAGGAGAGTTGTCAAGTTGTAATTAATCCTATTCATTACAACTTTTGTACGAAAGGTTAGAAAATTCTTCGAAAGAGATTCCATTATCATACTAACTTGACTTCTCTAGTCTATGACAACACCATTTGCTTCCGCTATGTTCAAGTGGACCATCATGTCCAAGACATGTTCTATAATAGAGGTCTCCTCTTTCATATGCGAATTGTAAACGTATTTAATAGCATTAGGTTGTGCGATGAGGATGGCTGTCCAAACATCCTTGCAACGACTTCATAATCTCTCTAGCAGTGACCATGGTTTCATGCTTAAGTAAGCATATCAGATATGCTTGCTAAAATATAGGCTCTGGCTTTTTCATTAGCCCATACCCAACTGTCATAGGCATCACGAACATTTTGAGTTGCATTAGCATTGGGAAGAGGAGGACGTTCCTCTGTTAATACGATTCTCATGTCATCAACTACTAGTATCGTGTTTATGTTTGACTTCCAATTTGAATAACCCTATCCATTGAACTTATCGGAGGCTAAGAGTTGTATAATCGAGTTCGACATGCTGAAACATAAACAAATTCTATGAGAAAATTGCATCTAAATCCAATTTTAGCAAAAGTAATAAAGTACCCATATTTCTTTATTTATTTGCAACGATACTTTAGTGAGTCAGAATAGATGCCACCGAGGGGTAGTCAAATACTCTTTCATTAAAGCAAGACATTCTTGACTAAATACTATATCCAAAATAACTCTTATCATATAGTCATTTAGTTACCATTTTTGATCAAGAACTTATTAACACTTAATAATTTGTAAGTGTGACCCTCCATTTTCAGATTTCATAAAACGGTATGAATATTCCACCGAATTGGAAGACAATGTTCAAGCCAAAACTAAGAAACCATATTCATTTCTAAAGTTTGGGTTGTTCTGAATCCTATGTTACAATCCTCTAAGAGGATCGCCATAAAAATGACTAGCCAGTGCCGCCTAAAAACAACAAGATGTAGAGATGTCCATAAAACCCAGGGGTTGGAGCCCCGTTCGGGGCAGGGAATCCCCGAATACACGGGGAATGAGGGGGGAGTGAGGATTTTTTTTCCCATTTGCAATTCAGGGCTGGAGACGGGGAATATATTCCCCACTCCGGCTTTTGTATATATATTATAAATCTTTAATATATATATTAATATTAATATTGTAGACTTTGTTAGGATAACTATGGAGGTTTTAATTATTTAAGTTTAACACTTCATTACTTTAATTCCTTAGATATCGTAATATTTAAGATATGATGTTCTAATTATTGAATTTTAATTTATAAACATTATGAGAATTTAACATTTTAATAATATCTTTTTAAATTGAATGTGTATTATTGTTTTTATTACTAAAACTGATAATATTTTATTTAAATGAAAGTTGTATTGGATATGTTTAAGGAATTTTTAAAAATATATATTTAATTGAAATAAAAAAATTGTTAGAAAAAATGATGGTAGGAAAATTTTTCTTGTAGGGAACCCGATCCCCGCAAATAGGGGGCGAGGATGGGGACGGGGAGGGCTTCCCCGTCCCCGCCCCGCCCCATGGACATCTCTAACAGTAGGCACAACATAAGAATCTCACGGTTCAAACTAATGGAAGAGACCATAGGATATGTTGATACATTTCCTGCACCTACTTACTATGAACTACTTCCCCTATTCACCTTGTTCTTGACCCATGCCAAAAACTTTCCAAATGGAGTAGTCACGAAAAAACGACACGAATCCGAGCATGGTTCTCACGGTGTGAGCTCTTAGGGATGTGAGAACTAAAAATAATATATCGTATATATTATTAATCTCCCATTGAAATGTTCTAACTATTTGAGTATCTCTTGTACTTAGGTATATTTCGGCTAAAAATCATCCTAAGTCTATGTTGTTTATCAAAGTATAATGTTTATATTTGGATTTAACCTATGATGTCTAAGTGATAAAATAATTTTATTACCTCACATCGCTCACGCATGCTCATAAAACCAATTAAAAACGCTCAGTATTTCGGCTATAATCCCTAGGTAGTAGGTGTTACGTAAACTGTCAACTTAAGTACCTCCAGCCTCAGACAAGATTATAGACCAATTGAGTTTGTCATTAGGTTTTATAAGATAACGACCTATTTTAACTATTAAAACAAGTTATTATTAAACCTAAGTGAGCATGCATTTTATCTTTGTTATAGATTTTAAATGTCTGATTCATTTTATAACTCTTATAAAAAATAGACATACTATAACATATGCTTAAGCATTCCATATATTAATATAATAATTATATTAAACTTATGAAACCCTAATCATGCATACTATATATTATAATTTATAACATATATTAGTTCATGAAACATGTTTTTCTATGGTGAGATTTTAAATCTACATGACATACAATATGCACATACATGTTTAATTTAAATATAACACATCACATGCATAAAATATTTAAACAATACCAATATGGACCAACTTTGGCATCCTAAGTAAGCAATAAACTGATTTATTATAATATTTATTCAAAAATAGCTTGAAGAAGCATGTGGATCGCTAAAACCGACTCGAACCAGACACGAACTGGCCCTCCAAAGCTGCAAAAGAGGCGGAACTGGTCCGAATTTGGTTAAACCACACCCAAGGAAGCTGAACTGATCAAACTGGACTCCTCTCGTGAACCCGTTGCAATTGTGCACATTTCTGGGCTGGGATTACCAGCGTTGTTATGCTCCATCCTAGCGTTGCAACACCTCGAGCTTCAGGGAGAATAACGTTGCAATGTTGTATGGGCAGCGTCGCAATGTTGCCTAGCAATGGCTTCTTCTTCAGTTTTTTCAGCTGAGCTTGCTTGCTTGAGTCTTCAATTATAACCTAGTTTCAACTCTACTTAGTTTCAACTCTACTGACTCCAATAAAATTACAGACTCTTAAAAATACATTGAGGCTCATCAATCAAGAGCCAATTACAAATAAAACAACATAATTAAAGAGGTATCTAATGCCAAAGTTGAATTAAAACCATATCAGTCATCCAAACATGCATGACTTGAAATTCACCCACCAAACTCAAATGAACGTTAATTGAGTGCTTAAATCATGCTCTGATATCAATTGAGTAAACATGCATAAAACGGAAGCTAACAAAATCATTAAGCACTCTAATTACACTTAACTTGAGTAACAAGCATGATAAAATAAGTTTCAAGCAGAAAAGGGTTTCAACATGAATACCTTTGAAGAATTCCATTTAATCCTTGCAAGTTCCACGAAATTGATCTTCAATTTCTTCAGTAAACTACAAAGAGAATCTTCTCTACTGTTCCCAACCTTAGATTTGAGTGGTGGAACTCTGAATTGAGATAGATTTTAGAGACTTTGAGAGCAAAACTAGTTTTTGCAGAAATTTCTCAAATTCCAGATTGCATCATTCTTTGTGAAAAATTGAATATTTATCAAGTTGATTCATGCAAACACTTACTAATCCAGCTAATTGACACTTCAATTAGCACTTAGATAGTGGAAAGTTTTTAAAATGTGGATTAATCCACTAAAAATCCCATTTTGGGATAAATCCACTAACATGTCAATATTTCCAATTTTAAAAATGATTTAGTTTAAGAATAAATTAAATTTCAATTAAATTTCTGTAAATTGATGTAATTTTAAATAATTAATGAATTAAATAATAATTTAATATAAAATATTAAATTAATAAAATACCTAATTCAAACATGAATCCTATTCATGTAATCAATATTTAAATAATTATTTAAATATTTTGAACTATCCAATTACATTTAATTACGACAAAATCAAATATTAATTATATTGAATATAATTATCCAAACCCTAAATTGAAATTGAACATTTCAAATTCAAATCCTAAATTGAAATTTGAACACTTCAAATTCACTCAATCTTCTAATCCAAAGTTTAATATTTTACGAGCTAGTAGAGGGACCTTATGGACCTACAGATCATAAGCTCCAACGATTTGAGATTAATTGGTTAAACTCTTCAATCTGAATTAATCAATATTCGTTAATTATTCCACTATAGNGAATTAATCATTATTCGTTAACTACTAAGACATACCACTATAGCTCAGTAGTTGTAATCTTCTCACTGTAGATATATTTCTGTCCACTTGATTTAACCAGGATCAATAAGTCGATCCTCCACAGGTCGTTCGCATTTACAGCTAGGTCAAATCTATTAGTTTTACCCCTATAAATACATCTTGCTCTTAAGTCTCCACTAATCCTCTATTGAATAATTGGTTTATAGTCCAACTAATAAACCACATCCCTCTCAGCCATGAGGGGCAGAGTCCCTTTGTTCAAGACCATAAATCAGTACTTAAGGGAACAATCTATCTGCTAACCCTAAAACGGGAGGCTTATTGAGTAGTGTTATTGAACTACTCTCACCTTTGCAAATCAAAGGATAATCCCAAATAAACAGCAGTTCATAGTTAGCTCAGGATTAAGATCGAGTTACCCTAGGTTATCGAATTTAAATAGTCAGTTTTAACAGTAAAAGCTCTTTACAAAGAAAACTGACTATTTCATGGTCTAGTCTTATGCAAACATCTTTTGCATGGGATGCCCCCACTTGCATGTCTCCACATGAACAATTTTGGGATCACATCATTTGTATCAGTATAGAAAGTGGACCGAATCTATAGTGTCCCCAAGATAAGGTATCCAATCTCATCCATATTCTTATAGATCTTTTAGGCTATATACTATAACTTGATCCTCTTTTATGTCTCTACATAAAGTGAAAGTATTCATACTATAGCCTGAGTTTGTTTATTGGATTTTATAAAAAAATGAAATTTCAATAATACTTTTTATTGATAAATGGAATATGTTTCCAAAATTACGAATTGCGAGTTTTAGGAAATTCCCAATAGAGAAGGTGTGACACCTCATCGTTCAAGCCCCAAGATCAGCCCTTAAGGGATTAACTTATCTACTTACTCTAACTATAGGGGAGTGAATTTCTTATTATGTAGCTATGTTTCCAGCTCCCCAATTAGATGAATCCCCAAAATGATAGGCAAAATTGGCCGCTTTCACCCATAAAAATCAAAGGACGACCTTCATAGGCAGAGTTCACAACTCACTCAGGATTCAAGTCAAGTCACCTATGGTCATCCTGATGAAATGTAAGTCTCTTCTAGCAATGGTGTTATATAGAGAGACTATTCATTTCGTAGTCTGGTCTTATACGGACTCTTTTATAAAATACCCCTGCTCACATATCCCGACATGAGTGATCAGGATCAGATCATTTGTAGCACTTTACAACAATTGTAACAACTACAAAGTGGGTCGTGTTTGTAGTGTCACTAGATAAGAATCCTAGACTTATCCATCTACTACAGACTGTTTAGGTTATCACTTAAACATAATCCACTTGTATGTCTCTATTGGGATTGGTGTCCTAATTCTTCCGGAGTCTCGTTGTTTTGTAAAGATACACATTGTTCAATGAATTAAATAAGTGTTATTTAATTATGACATTTACTTATATCCAATAAACAAAACTCCTTGGTTATCTTATGTGAACTTAAGCATGTATATGTGATATACAAGTGGATCATGCCTTAAGTGATAACCTAAATAGGTCGTAGTATAAGGATTAAGGTGGGATACCTGATCCTGGTGACACTACGGATATGGCTCGCTTGATAGAAGTTTGCAAATGTTGTAAACTACTACAGATGGTAGATCCTGACCATTCATGTGGAGACGTGGAGCGGGGGTGTCCTATACAAAGAGTTTGTA
>NC_052352.1:25073277-25074719 GCF_009727055.1 Benincasa hispida | reverse complement strand
GGACCACGAGATGATTAGACTCTGTATATAACGCTGTTGATACTAGAGACTTGCATCTCACCTAAACGACCATAGGTGACACGATGTTCACACCTCACCCTAGAACCACCCTCCGAGCCTGAGAAAAGGGAGCGACTGCAGCAGTTATCAACCCTTTTGGCAGTGTTTGGCAGCGCTTGACGCATGGGCTGGGTGCATCGACGCATGCCTGGGCAATTTGGCCGAGGTTGCTCGATGCATGGCTGGGCGTCTGGCAGTGGTTGGCCTGCTCAACGCATGGGTTATGCACTGTGCATGGGCACTCGACGCATGCCGCATGCATTGCCCATGTCCTCGCCTACCCTTATGCCATCCAACCCTTTAACGCATCACTTCCATTTTCCTTCCTTCAGCCACATACCAACAAACCTTCCAACGCATCAACACAACCATCTTCCTTCACAACGCATACCATACGACATTCAATACTTAGCCAAATTTCCAAATTTTTCCCTTTACCCAAGTAATCTTTCCAAGATCTTATGGCCAATGCATAGCACTACCTAGTCCAACACTTAGTCAATTTTCAGGGATTTAAGCTTAACTCAAAGCTACTCAAGGAAAATATATTCAACACTTTGAAATTTCCTTCACTTTAACATAGGATTTAACTTTCTCCTAGTTAATCTCTTAATCACCTGCTTAAGTAGGAAAAATGGAAATCCAGGTTTCACACACGACCTGAATGTTGAGTATTTTGGGAACTTCTGCCTTTGAGGGCGGTCCTTTGATTAGTATGGGTGAGAGTGGTTAGATTTCCAACTCAACATGCCTACCTTTTTGGGCACTTGTCTAATCTGGGAGTTGGGAACTCAATCCACAAGATGGAATTCACTCATTTCCCGAAGCAGGGATAAGTAGAGAGATTACTCCCTTAAGAGCTGATTCCGGGGCTTGAACATAGTGGCCACAGCTTCTCTTTGGAAGAGAAGACTCAGTTATAGTAGGACTGTGACTTATGTTCATTAGAGAGATCAGAGGTACTTAAGGAGACAGATGTAACTACAGGGGCATAATGGTTATTGGCCCAGCTGTACTTACGAGCGATCAGTGAAGGGTTGTCGCATTGCTGATTGGCTAAGATGGACACATAATATATCTATAGTAAGAAGAGTTCAGCTATCGATCTTTAGTGGAGTGCCTGCCAGTTAACGGATGGTGGATCCCATGACTAAAGAGTTTAATCAGTTATTCATGTACCGTTGGAGCTTCGAGCTGTAGGTTCATAAGGTTCGTTTGGTAGCTCAATGGATTCAGTTGAGGATCAGTTCTTGGTGTTGGTTTGAAATGTTCAAATTGACAAGAGGTATTTTGATTATATATGATATAATCTGTATGATGTATTAGATACATCTAGTGGAGGATTGATGTAAATGAGATTTACATTAAGTACCATGGAATAG
>NC_052352.1:25006153-25072482 GCF_009727055.1 Benincasa hispida | reverse complement strand
AGTGTTGCGGTCGTGTAGATCGGGCATTCGAGGCTGTTATTGTTCGAGCGTTCATGCGTAATAGAGCGTGGAGACGCTTCTGCCATTGTACGTAGAGTTTGATCTCTTTATGCATTTGTATTATTCATGCTGTAATTTCTGGAATTATTTGTATAACTGTATGTTCATTCATGATTGTAATTTGGAATAGTCTTGTTCTGCTGCTCATGGAAATCTCGCTTCCGATTTCCTTCAGTCTCCACATACATGTTTAAGTTATAAAAGATAACATTGGATCTTAGTTTATCGATTTTTGTTGGTTAATGCAACTAAATGTCAAATAAAATACCTCTTATTTTATCAGATAAATAAATTATTTATACAATACAATTACAAACTACAAGACCACGAGATTTAGGGCATCAACCCTAATGATCTAACACGTGCCTTCTTAACATAGAAACATAGAAAAGAATGTAAATTGTAGGGAACGACACTAAATGACATATCATAAAGTCCACTTACTCCAATATTTCAAATGACTCAATGAAAACATAGGCTTAACTCCCTTTCTTTCCAAACCTAAAACACCCTTCATAGGTATTACTTTCAAGAACACTTTATCACCCACCATAAATTTCTAGGTCTCTATGCCTAATATCGATATAACTTTTCGATCTACTCTGTGCTGTTTGCATTCATGCTTTAATCTTTTGAATATAGCCTCATTGGTAGTTTGCACTAACTCAGGTCCCAACAATTTTTGTTCACCGACCTCAACCCAATAATTAGGAGACCCGTAACTCTTTCCATACAAGCTTCCAATGGTGTCATGCCAATCGTGGCTTAATAATTGATAACATATGTAAAATCCATAGGATGCAAGTAAGAGTCCCAACTTCCTGCTAACTCGAATACACAAATGTATAAGACGTCCACTAAAGTTGGGTCCAATGCTTCATCTAACCATCAATCTCTAGATGAAAGGCTATTGAATTCCAGCTGAATACCTAACACTTTCTGAGAGAATGTTCCAAAAATGCATATGAAACGGGGTCACCATTTGACATACTGAAACTGGTACTTGAAGAAGTGTGACAACCTCTTTCATATATAACTATGAAACTTAAGATGATGAAAATTAATAATACTTTAACACATTCACTCTAAGAGCTATGAGAATTTTCCTGAGCTTAGGAAGTTTTATTCACTAAAAAAATATATCTAAACCGATTGAATTGGCACAGAGTATTCTCTATATGTGCAGCCTGAAGGATCTCTTAAAGAAGTTTTCCATGAGCGCATTCAGAACACTCCAATTTCATAGTGACTAAAATATAGCAGATACATTTAAACGCACAGTTATGCAAACAAACAATAATTAAAGGCATGCTTTGAACAAGTAAGAAACAAGGGAGAGAGTTCTCATACCAGTTGAAGACGATCTTCAAACTTTGGAACTCAACGTAGCGGATGACCTCAACCCGATCAACCAACGCCCAGTAGATGTGTCGACTACAGCAGCAAGAACAACTGTAAACTCACGAACGGGGACGAAACCACCAGAAAAGAGCCCCATGGAACCCAAAGCGTGGTCTTTAGTGAGTTTGGTAGAGGTAGGAAGAAGAACAGATCGTGTAGGCGATAAGAAAGTGGGAGGGTATATGAAGCTATCATATAGCAAGATGCTTATCGCTTAGGAGAAAACTACACGATCATGTAGATTTTACTGAACGATCGTTTAGAAAATAGAAGGCGATCATTTAGCAAACACGACACACTATACGATCATTTAGGAAAGCTAACCGAATGTTTAGGACTTAGTGTGCGATCGTTTAGGCACTAGGTAGATGATCGTTTAGGTGCTGAGTGACTATCGTATAGGCTCTCGATTTACTTAAGCAATCGATTACGTTTTTCACACCAACGCGCTCCTTTGATCTTTTTCCGAACAATTCAAAATGAAACATATTTCATTTTTATTCATCGGTTACAATTACCAATGCTGTTCCCACTAACGCACGTCCGAGCGAGATTTTGGCTTAATTATCATATAATTAACCAATTAAATTATTAATAAATATAATCATATTATATTTTTACCCTATAGTTTGATATCACATATCTACTATAGTAATTTCTCCTCTACTTGATATAAACCATATTTAAATCTAATTTCCTCTATAATAATATATCTCATACATTTAGCCAATTACATCATACATAATTAACCAGTCCAATTATATCATTATAATCAAACTTCCTCTTGTCAATTTGAACATTTCAAATTAACCCAAACACTGATTCTCGACTTTATCCAAGCTACCCAGGGGACCTAATGAACCTGTGGCTTGAAGCTCCAACAGTCTGTGAATAGCTGACTAAACTCTTTAGTCACGAGATCCACCATCCGTTAATTGTCAGGCATTCCACTAAAGACCAACAACTGAACTCTTCTTACCACAGATATATTTGTGTCCATCGGATATAACCAATCATGAGTACGATGACCCTTTACAGATGCTCGTAAGTACAGCTGGGCTAAATTATCGTTTTGCCCCTGTAGTTACATCTCACTCCTTAATTACCACTGATTCCTCTAATGAACAATACAATGTAGTCCAACTATGTGTGAACATCTCTCAGGCCAAGAGAAGGTGTGTGGCGGCACATCGTTCAAGCCCTGGAATCAGCCCTTAAGGGAGCTATCTATTTACTTACCCTTGCCTCGGGGAATGAGTGAATTCCATCTTGTGTAGCTGAGTTCCCAGCTCTCAAATCAGACGAATCCCCAAAATGGCAGGTTTGAATCGGCGACCTGACTACTCGCAACCATACAAATCAAAGGACCACCCTCAATGGGAGGAGTTCCTAACTCACTCAGGATTGAGGTCCTGTTACCTATGGTCATCATAGTGAAGTTATATAACGAGACATTAACACTTCGTAGTCAGGTCTTATACAAACTATTTATATAGAACGCCTCCACTCGCATATCCTCAACACGAATGATTAGGATCAGACCATCTGTGATAAGTCACAGCACTTGTGACCATTCCACAAAGCGGGCCGCATCCATAGCGTTACCAGAATAAGGTTTCCCTCCTATATCCATATGTAAAGAAATAAATGAGGATATAAATTCATGAAGTCAAGAATGAATTAAATGCAGAATCAAAGACAAAATTCAGAATTTAAATAGACAGAAATTTAAGAAAGCATTAAACATATTATTGAGATATGGACTGAAAATTGCGTTGTCATGAGTGATCGCAATCCACATCTTCACAGGCGGTCAGACTGGCCTGCCCAGTGTCCTAAGCACATTGTTCCTTTCCTGTAGATCCTGGGGCTTCTTAATTGTTGGGCAACGTTCCCGGTGCTCGACTTCTCAACTCAGAGGCCAGCTGGCCCACTTGGATCTCCAGACTTCTTATTGAAGATGCCTGCGCTTGCATCACTGCATCATTTTTATCCATGTATTGCTTCAGCAGTGTCTCCAATGAGCTTCCCGAGGTGTTTGATGATGATGACTACTGGTTGTGCGATTGCCTTGGTTGCCATTAATTGTGGTGAAAAGAAGGATTCCCTCTACTACCCCCTTGATGGTTAACTGGCCCCCCTTGGTTGGGATTGCCTCCCCAACCGAAGTTAGGATGGCTTCTCTAGCCTGGATTATAGGTGTTGCTGAAGGGGTTTTTCTGGATGGCGCATACTTGCTGAAGAGTCAATGAGCACATGTCAGCTCCGTGAGCCCCTCCACAATTAACGCAACTAATTGCGACCACTTGAGCCGGTGCAGCAGATCGCACTGATTGTTGAGCAATGGCTCCTTGGTTAATTGCCATTGACTGAAGGATCGAGGTCACCACGGCCACCTGAGCTGCCAACGTGGTCATTGTCTTCCCAGGGATAATGGTTGTATCATTTTTCCTTCTCTCGATGCCTCGGCCTCTATATCCATCGTTGATCCAGTCATCCATATTTCGCGAGATGTGGTCGAGGATGACTTTAGCCTCTGTGTATATTTTGTCCATAAAACCTCCTACTGCGGAGCCATCAGCAACAGCCTGCGTTACTCGGTTCAGGCCGCTGTAAAAAGTTTCCATCAAGACGCAATCTGGGATCCTGATATGTGGGAAGTTTTTCACCAATCTTCTAAATCGCATCCAGGCGGTGCTTAGGGTCTCATTCTCCATCTGCTCAAAGTTCAGCACATCCTTTCGTCGCCTTGGGTTGACGGTAAGTGGGAATAACTTCTTCATGAACCGCTCCACCAATTGGTCCCATGAAGTGATCTCATTTGGCTCCAGTGAGTGAGCCCACCTCTTAGCCTCGTCCCTCAAGGTGTAAGGGAAAAGATACAGTCTTATACTCTATGGGGTTACGCCAGGTAAGGAAAAGTTGCCACACATTTCGACAAAGCTGGTCAAATGGGCGTGTGGGTCTTCACCTTGCAAACCCCCAAACCGCCCAGCATTTTGAATCATTTGCAGCGTGACTGACTTAATCTCGAACCGCGCGTTCTCCTCCAGACAAAAAATCATACAAATTGGGTGCCGCATAATTCCTTATTGGAATGTTGTGGTCAGCTGCCAAGAAAAAAGGATCCTGCGCTGGTCGAACAACTCCTTGATTCTCTACAGGTACCGCATTATCATTGTTGTCTGCCATGCTTGCTGCCTTCTTTCGCCTAATTTGGTTCTAACGTGACCTTACGCGAAAAGTACGCTCGATCTCAGGGTCAACTTCGAATTTTGGTTCGGCACCAGGACTCATAAACCGTCAGGCTGCTCTCCGCGTTGAACTGCCAGTACAATGAGATCTATCCTGCAAAATACCAAAAACACACTCAAACAATGAACTGTTAAACTAATCCCCGGAAATTGTGCCATAAACTTGTTAACGCAAATTTTTATTCTTAAACAATGTGCTGATACAAATATGCGATACTACTTCTAGTTATGCGTTAATTATGAATGTTCTTGTAGTATGCCATGCATTGTCACAAGTTTCCTTACGTTGGAACCAGGTGTGATCCGAGATCGAACACAGGGACTGTTTGAGGCTATTTTGGTATGTTCGTGGTATATGCGACCATGTTTTTCAATCTTTAAGGAGTGTTTTGTACAAGTATATAAAATTGCGATAAATTAAGGACAGCAGTAAAATGCGATAATAAAATAAGTACAGTAAACCTAAGCTAGATGATATGAGATATAGGCTTCATGATATAAGATGCTGGGGTTCAGGCTGGCTGTGAAGGTTATACAAAGAGCATGGAATGCGGTGGCAAGTCTTATGTACAACAGAAAGAGAAAGATAACTAATATAAACAGCGCAAGTTTCTTAATTGCGTTGAAGTTATAAGTACGGTTCCGCTTTTCTCTTGGCGTACACCTTTCAATGATCGGCCGCGCTCCCACATGTCTGTGGTGAATCAGAGACGAACGTAATGAACGCAAGGTTGCTTCCATGTCTGGAAGTACTACTCGCTTTAGTTAACGCATTCTTTTAACCTTCTCTCGATAGATCAGAATGGCATCTTCACTTCTACTTTCACAGGTGAAGATACTGTCTAGCATGCTTTAGCTAAACGTAGTTATCTCTTTAACACAAGTTAAGCACTCGTTTAATTCATATTAACTACCAGGGGATTAAGAAGACATCATGGAGAAAGTGATTCACGAAGGAACAGAAGTAGACAGAAAATAGAATATGAAAGCAATTGAAACATTTAATATGTCTATTAAGCGTTTGATACATGCTTTGTGAATGAAGGGATAAAGAAAGTGAAATACAATGATGAAAAGAGATAGAACAAATACAAACAAGTGCCAACGTCTTGGCACCAATTCAGGTGGAGATCTGTTTACCGAATTGGATGGATCAGATGGATGGATGAGCTTCCCTCTCAGGCTTGCTCAACCGGTAGCAGGGTTCTCAGCACAGAGCTTCTCGGCGGGTATTCGGCAGAATAAAACTGAGACTCACCTTTCGGCCTTGTCTTGTCTTCTTCCCGGATTTCTTCAATTAAGCACCCAGCTCAGCCTTTTCTCTCAACACTCTAGCAGCAATTAGCCCCGTATCTAGTAGCATAAGTTTTCTTTGAAATCTATAGGGTATTTATAGGTGAGGATCTTTAACTCCAGCCTTGTGGTCTCCACTTATTGTTATGGAAATTCTGAAGAAGAAGGGATATTATTCATTCTGTTATGCAATCAGACCGTCAATTCTGCACAACCGTTAGTTGTACAGTGTCTCCATCCTCCACTTTTGCGTTGCTCAGCTGCATCTTTCGATCGTGAGTTCGCATGCGGTGTTTGTTTTTATTACCGCATGCGGTTGAAAGTCAGCTCTGGATCGACTATCGCATTGCGCCATCATTGTGTTAATCGTCTCTTCATTGTTGATTGACGGGCGCAATGTGACAGAGATACGTTGATCAATTCTTCTTAAGCCTTGAGCGCAAGTGGTGACTTGGTTTCCTGCAAAACAGAGTAGAATCTCCTTTTTCTTCCATCTTAAAGATGTTAGTGGGTGTAATTGCGATAATTCATAATTATTGTATTTCGAAGCTAATTTCCATACAATTGACGCATATTTACTATCTCTGGCTGCAATATCTAGATAAGGCAGTATAAATAACTTGTATTTCTACAAGTTATCAGTTATCACCCAAGACATGATCCACTTGTATGTCACCATTACATGCTTGAGTTACATACAGATAACCAAGGATTTTATGTGTATTGGTTTGTGGTAAAGCAAATAAAACTTGCAACTGATCAAAATACAAGATGTGAAGTAAATATCATATATTATACAACACAAGCATTCGTACAAACTGTTTACAAACTACAGGACACGAGACTTTAGTGCATCAACCTCAACTTCTTGAGCCAAATGACCTCTTTAGCAGCTTCACAAGCCGCTACGTACTCCGCCTCCATAGTGGAGTCGGCGATGCACCTGTACTTAGTGCTTCGCCACACTACAGCTCCTTCATTAAGAGTAAAGACTGGCCCTGATGTGGACTTGCGAGAGTTCTTATCAGTCTGAAAGTTAGAATCCGTGTATCCGGTAAGGATCAAATCCCTAGAACCATACACGAACATGTAGTCCCTCATTCTCTGAAGATACTTGAGGATGTTCTTTACTGTGGTCTAGTGACCCTGGCCTGGGTTAGACTGATACCTACTGACTATGCCCACAGTGTAGCAGATGTTTGGACGAGTACACAGCATCGCGTACATCAAACTGCCAACGGCAGACGCATATGGGACTCGTCTCATCTTCTCAACCTCTTGAGGCGTCTTAGAACACGTCCTTAGACAAAGTGACTCCATGCCTGAACGAAAGTAGGCCCCTCTTGGAGTCCTGTATCGAGTACATGAGCAACAACTTGTCAATGTATGATGCCCGAGACAATGCTAGCACTTTGTTTGTATGATCCCGAAAGATCTATATACCTAGAACAAACTGAGCCTCTCCCAAATCTTTCATTTGGAATTGGGTCGCTAGCCAGTTCTTAACTGTAGTCAGTAGACCTACATTATTCCTAATGAGTAGGATATCGTCTAGTACAACCCTAAGAAGACTACTGAAGCATTGATGATCTTCTTGTATACACAAGGTTCATCAACGTTTTGATCAAAGCCATACGACTTGATCGCTATATCAAACCGTATGTTCCAAGATCTAGACGCTTGTTTCAGTCCATAAATGGACCGATTCAGTTTGCAAACTTTTTGCTCTTGAGCTTGAGCTATGAATCCCTTGGGTTGCACCATGTAAATGATCTCCTCAAGATTGCCATTTAGAAAGGCCGTCTTGACGTCCATTTGCTAGATCTCATAATTATAATAAGCTGCAACTGATAGAAGGATACAGATCGACTTTAACATGGCAACAGGCGAGAAAGACTCCTCATAGTCGACTTCCTCTACTTGGGTATAGCCCTTTGGCCATAAGTCGAGCCTTGAAGGTCTGTACCTTCCCATCAATACCCCGTTTGCATTTGTAGATCCATTACAACCTATAGGTCGAACCCTCTCAGGCTGATCTACAAGATCCCATATTGAGTTGAAGTACATCGATTCCATCTCGAGATCCATGGCCTTGACCCATTCATCCCGGTCAACATCCTCCACTGCCTTCTTATAAGACAATGAATCCTTAATGTTGCCATCTGCTACCATAGCAAGGATTTTCGTGAAACCCAGATAGCGAACGGGTGGGTTCCCTCAACTCTTGAGGTGGAATCGACCTACTGGATGAACTTCCATCAACAACTCTTATAGATGTAGCAGGCTCTCCAACAACTCTTGCTGAAGTTTCAGTAGTTTCATTAGAAAGCTCACGCAACACGACTTTGCTTCGTGGACTGTGCTCCCTTATATGATCCTCTTCTAGGAAAGTAGCGTTTGTTGAAACAAACACCCGATTTTCTATCGAATCATAAAAAAAACCCCTTGTGTACCTTTGGGGTAGCCTACAAAGAGACATATCCTCAACCGTGGTTCCAACTTCTTGGGATTAGCCTTAAGCACATGTGCAGGGCAACCCCAAATGTAAAAGTGACGTAAACTAGTTTTACGCCCGTTCTACAACTCCAGAGGTGTTCTTGTAACACTCTTGAAGGGAACACAATTGAGTATGTATACCACAGTTTCCACTGCGAAACCCCAAAACGAGTCCGATAAGGAAGCATAAGTCATCATTGAGCGAACCATGTCTAACAAAGTCCTATTTCTCCTCTCCACTACTCCATTCTGCTGAGGTGTACCCGACGCTGAGAGGTGGGAAATGATTCCATGTTCTATCAAATAGTCCTGGAATGTTGAGTCAAAAAACTCTCCACCTCGATCCGATCAAAGTGTTTTAATCCATCTATCCAATGCGTTTTCAACTTCAGCCTTGAACTCTTTGAAATTTTCAAAGGATTCAGACTTTTATTGCATAAGATAAACATACCCGTACATGGAGTAATCATCAGTAAAACTGATAAAATACTCATAGCCACCTCGGGCTCGCACATTCATAGGACCACAAAGGTCAGAATGTACTAACTCAAGAGGCTCCTTGGCTCTATAACCTTTTCCAGTAAAAGGTCATTTAGTCATCTTATCCTCAAGGAAAGATTCGCACACTAGTAAAAAAGTTTCTTATAACTCACTTAGAAGTCCATTCTTCACCAATCTCTTTATCCTTTTGAGATTGATGTGCCCTAAATGAAGATGCCAAAGTTGGGCATTTTCTTTTTGAGAAATTCGTCGACGTTTTGATTGAGTTATGAAAATTCTAAACAATTCAGTATTATGGAGGGAATTTTAATGGCTAACAGCCTTAGCACATATAAATTTGATTCCAGATTTGTTGTGCAAATAAAAACACCATCTTTATGAATTAATGCTTTATCCACATTAAAAGAGAGTATATTAACATTGCAATAAACACTTTACAGAAATGAGGTTCCTTTTTAGTTCGGGAACAATATATACATCATTTAAAATAAGAAACCTATTCTGTAAAGTTAACTAGAGCCCTCTCACTGCCACAGTTGAGACGATTTGCTTAGTTCCTACTCGCATCGTCATCTCACCATCGTTCAGTTGTCGCCAAGATCTAATCCCCTGAAAAGGAGAACAAATATGGTTAGTGGCGCCCGAATCAATTATCCAGGAAGAATCATCATTCTCCACTAAACAAGTTTCAAGTAAAAGTAAATCACATTTACCTTTATCGTCCTTGGCCTTAGCCTTGGCTGCTTTCTTCTCTTTCAGATACCAAGGACATTTCCTCTTCCAGTGTCCATCTTGGTTGCAGTGGAAACACTTTCCCTTAGCAACCTGTGGACACCTCCTTGGTACGACAGGCGGTGGGTTAGCAGGTGCCTTCCCTTTTCCCTTACCACCCTTCTTCTTCTTCCCATTTGCAGAGTTAGAAGTAGAAGGTGCAGACTTCGTTCCTGAGGTTGAACCTCTATGGAACGTCCTAAAGGATGAAACAAAATATTCCTCACCTTTATTCCTCTCCTTACTTTTCAGTAAAGATTGGTAGGTCTGTAACTCATTGAGGAGATTTGTAAGGTTATATTTCACTTTGTTAAGAATCACATTACTAACAAAGTGCAGGAAGCTCTCCGGCAATGAAAGCAGGATTATCCTAACCTGGCTACCCTCATCAATGGTAGACTCATTCAACTTTGCCACATTAAAGTGGACCATCATGTTAAAAACATGTTCACGAATAGAGGCGCCTTCTTCCATTTTGGAGTTGAATATATACTTAAGAGCCTTATGCATAAGCTGTTCAGATTGTTGTCCAAACATCCCCCGTAGGGACTCCATGATCTCACGCGATGAGACCATAGGCTCATGTTTCTTGGCCAAGACTTCATAAAGACTTGCCAAGATGTAGGCTTGAGCCTTCTCATTCGCCCTTGTCCATCGCTCGTATTCCTTCCGAACATTTCGAGTGGCATTAGGAGTTGGAATAAGAGGACAAGCCTTCGTGAGAGCGAACATGAGAACCTCGATGATCAGAATCGTCATGATCATGTGTTTCCATGTTACGAAATTATCGCCAGTAATTTTTTTGCGCTTAGTAATGCCAACGTTGTTGTTGCCATTTTGAAAATGTTGCTGAAAAATACGAACAAAACTTTATTAGATTTTTCTAAACCACTTTTAAACCAATTAGTTTTCCAAAACAGTTTCAAGTACCCTTAGATATAGACTTCTATTTTGCAATGATGCCCCAATGAGGCAGGACAAACGTCACTAGTGGGATGATTAGTTGCCTTTTCGCTGCGATGAGACATTCTCAGCCATTAGGTAGAACCAACTCTTGGAACTGAACCTAACAGCCATAATTTTTCGGTCCAGAACTGTTAACCTTTAACAATTTCGTGTAAGTGTGACCCCTTACTTTTGGTGCCAGAGTCGCACCCTAATGAGCCCATCGTAGGGAATAAGTAGATTAGAACAAGAGACTAAGTTACCTTATCCTCTTATAGGAGATCAAATAAAGAAACACGCAAAACTGCATCCTTTAAGGGGACACTTCTAGGGTGCCTCGAGGCGATGTGTAGTAACTTTATTCAACCTAACGAGGGAGACCGAGGGATATGCTGTCGCACTTCCCGCTCCCACTTACTATGAACACTCTCTCCATCCACCTTGATATTGACCTCCCCAAACACCATCTGTTAGGGGGACACGCCAAAGGTGCTGTGAGGCCATCTCACGGTGTGGACTATTTAGGAGAAACGTGAAAGGTTTAAGTGAAGCATCTTATGCCCCAAGTACCTCCCACTGAATGTTCTAACTAGGGTTTATTAACCTAGACAATCCAGCTATTGATTTTAGTCTAAGTCATCTTTTTAAACTTTGCTCATAAACAATGTTTGTCTATGAAATATAAACAAGTTCAAGTAGTCACATTTAAACACTTTAATGGATTGTCCTTAACTTGCATGCATGCATCAAATCTATCTAATTCACCTTTCCAGGTAAGTTCCCAGGTAGGGGTGTTAAGTTTCCGTCAACATAAATAACCCAACCTAGACAGAACCCGCCTTAGACAAAAGGTCTCTTATAGATAGATTTGCTACACTTTAACCTTTTATTAGCAATTTAATCCTATTAAACTAATTAAAAGATTAAAGCCTTAGGGTTGCTAATCGTATTAGAACGGTGATCTTAGGTCTATGTGATCCAAGTTTTGAACACTTTAAAACCATGAATTGAACCTAAGTGAGCATGCATGTATTTCTTATTTCTTTTAGTTCTAATTTCTCTTTAACTTTTAAAAATAAACAACTAAAACTATTGCGCACAATGAGGTGTTTATAATAATTATAAAGAAACCTATGTGTCATGCTTCATGCAATGTCCGGTCATTACTATATAACTTTTATATAATGCGTAATAACCAAGCAAACATGTTATCATTCACCTTTATACTATAACAATTATAACATAAAGATGATGCATGCAAATATAACTCTTATATTACATGATGCATGAGCATGCTCTTACATAATTAAATCATGCTTCTCTAAATTATAACAATTATAATAAAGAGATAATGCATGATCATTGCATAACCTAAGGTGGGATTTACTATATGTGCATACCATATGACATATTAAAAACATACATTGCATGTAATAAATAAAGGGTTAATGGACCAGGATGAGCCTTTACAAAAATCAGAATGAAATAACCCTATCTATTACATTTTTCATCGAGAAAATCGGTTCAAAGGTGAACCAGGTCTTGAACTGCCAGGAGGACTTCATCGTGTAGTAAACATCGTAGGTAGATGATCGTCCAGTGCGCACTAGACGATAGAAGCTAAATTAAAAGATCACGTAGATGACAACAAGGCTGCGAAGCCTGATCGTCTATGTGATCGCTTAATGTGGTGACAGGTAAACGATTTACCTTGCGTTACTAAGCGATTGTTTAATTAGATACTAAGTGATGAAACTTACTAACCTAAATGACCGTCTAGTGTATGCGGGCGTTAAACGATATGCGAGCATCCCATCGTCTACATGATCCGATACTCTACTATCGCTTACCCAATCGTCAATCGAATGCCGATAAACTCTTGATCGCATACCCCATCGTTTAACCAATGCGATCAACAGCGATCCATACCCCATCATCTGTACAATGCGATCAATAGTGATCGCATACTCCATCATCTGCACGATACGATCAACCTTGATTGTCTCCTTCCTCGAAGAACTGCAACGCTGTATCGTTCTTATCACGAACGACTAAAAACTCAAATACTCTGAATACAGACTCAATAAGATTATTAATGCCAAAAAATGCAGGGGCCTTTATAAACAACCACAAATGTAAAAGAATTAAATCAAACTGAGGCTACCATCCATGAAAACATCCATTAATCTGCATATCCACAACAATTTAACAATTAATCCGCAATCATAAGTACGATGACCCTTCACAGATGCTCGTAAGTACAGCTGGACCAAATTACCGTTTTGCCCCTGTAGTTACATCTCACTCCATAAGTACCACTGATTCCTCTAAGGAAATAATACAACATAGTCCAACTATGTTGAACACCTCTCGAGCCAAGAGAAGGTGTGTGGTGGCACATCGTTCAAGCCCTTGAATCAGCCCTTAAGAGAGCTATCTATCTACTTACCCCTGCCTCGATGAATGAGTGAATTTCATCTTGTGTAACTGAGTTCCCAGCTCCAAATCAGACGAATCCCCAAAATGGTAGGTTTGAATCGACAACCTGGCCATTTGTACCCATACAAATCAAAGGACCACCCTCAATGGGAGGAGTTCCCAACTCACTCAGGATTGAGGTAATGTTACCTATGGTCATCGTAGTAAAGTGAAGTCTCTGTCATGAACGATGTTATATAACGAGATGTTAACACTTCATGGTCAGTCCTTATACAAACTCTTTGTTATAGGACCCACGCTCGCATGTCCCCAATATGAATGATCAGGATTAGACCATCTGTGACAAGTCACAGTACTTATAACAATTCCACAAAGCGAGTCGCATCCATAGCATTACCAGGATAAGGTTTCCCTCCTATATCTATATACTATAGACCATTTTGGTTATCACTCAAGACATGATCCACTTGTATGTCACCACATACATGCTTGAGTTACATATGGATAACCAGGGATTTGTGTCTATTGGTTTATGGTAAAGCAAATAAAACATGCAACTGAGCAAAATACAAAATGTGAAGTAAATATCATATATTATACAACATAAGCGTTCGTACAAATTATTTATAAACTACAGGATACGAGACTTTAGAGCATCAAACCCAACAATAGAGCAATTGGTCATATTATATAATGCGTAATCTGAAGGTACATAACCAAAAATCTTGTCAATTATTGCTTCTACTATGGGAACGTCACTTGCAATGCCTTCCTTAGTAACTATGTGTCTGAGAAACAACTTTATCCAATTACGTTTCATACTCATTAGACATTCAGCAAAAGGTTTTATATTGATAAGAGCTGTAAAACCTACTCGTCTATCATCAGGTTACTCTTTAGTCTTAAAACAATCACATAATACATTTAGACCCTACTACAAACGAGTTTGGAAAATCTCTTTCATGATGAGGTTTCTGAAGTCCTTGTATAATATAGAGCATTCGTTGATCTAAAACACATCACCATAACTTCATAATAACTGCATCTATTCACTGCATACAATTTTTAAAATAAAACCCTTCTTGATTTGTAAATCGATTTTGAGAATATCCGCCTCCATGAGTTGATCAACCAATTGTTCACATTAGATGAAACATACTATCTATGGTGCTCCAAGTCTAGGATTTGGATCAAGATTCGAAATCCATATTTGACACCTGATGGCCTTGACATTTCCTTGTATCTTTGGCAACCTAGCCATGCTACAAATATTCAACTCTTAATAGTCGATATATAACTGCCTCGATCCACCTTCCTTTCTTAGTAACGAAACTAGTATGTGCTAAGGGTAAATATTAGGGCATAAGATAAATTTTGCTGAATAGTTCATGTTTCTGTGACTTTAGCTACTTCATCTCATCCATAAGAACTTTTTGGTATCAACTTAACTCTATTTTTAAGTCTACTTCTCGTGCTAGTGCTGACCATAGGAGATCTAATTTACTTTAACACATGTATAATTTTCCATACTCTGAGCTAGATTTTTTTACTTTTTTATCTTGCTAGTTTATGTTTCTAATTTGTGCCCCCAAGTCCAGATCTCATGAACTTTGATAAACTTTCAATTGTTTACCTTTTCACTGATAAAGCTTCAGCCTTCTCTTTTCGTTGTGTTTCTGGCAACTATCACTTACCAATTTTATCACGATGTGAGCTATTGGGGATGATCAACCTTCTATCCTTAGAGTAACTTTTATTCGTTGAGCGACGACCCTTCCACTCGGCACCGTCGGATCACTAAAGTCGACTTAAATATTATTTTCTTCAACTCCCCTATAATTGAAGAAACTTATCAAACATTCATACATTAGATTGTCTCTACTTATTCTTTTATTTTGAGGAGAACATTCTTATACTAACACTGAGTTCCACGACCAACACCCTAAAAAACTACCCTTTCAACCAACACATACCAAGGTCCAAAGTTGTAAGTAGTAATGAGAACACTTGTACCAATTCCAAGAGCTCGTAAACACCCAAATTTTAGCTTAAAAAGTCAAATCAAACTTAGTACCTGTAATCTCAAAACATTAATTCCCCCTTTCTTCTCAAAACAATAAAACATTTCCTAAAACTTTTATTTTCTTCACTCTTATCTTTGGTAAGACCAATAAAGCCAATGTGCTATTTTCAATGTTCCTAGCAAAAAATATCTGCACAAAAACATGTGACTACTTATACCCCTTCATACTCTACAATCAAATTCTTAAATTCCACCTTTAGCAAGGTATTCTTCACAAGTTGATATCACTTTTAACTTTAAATACCTATTCTTCTGTTGGGGTTGATGCCCTAAATCTCGTAGGGTTCTGTAGTTTGTAATTGTATTGTACAACATTTTATTTATTTAATAAAATATGAGATATTTTATTTGACATTTAGTAGCATTAAACCCACTGACCAATGAACTAACATCCAAGGTTATCATCTATAGCTTAAACATATATGTAGAGACATACATGAAGGAATGATACATCATGCAACGAAAGTCTACAGAATTTATAAGCACTTAAACTACATTTAATTTGAGTTTTAAGCATGTTGTTCATATGATATTTATAACAGAGTTTGAAACACATATTACCTTTGAAGATTTCCTCCACGAATTCAACTGAAATTCACCAAGATAGAGCTTGAAACTTCAAGAGGACTACCACCGAGATCTTCTCTACTATACTCAAGCTCGAACGTGTGGTGAAAACACTTAAATAAGGTTGAATTGATGAAGAACAAGTGAGTGGTATATAGGGTTTTCAGGTTATCACTTCAGCAAGTATAACTTAGATTGCTTATCTATTCTTCATGCATGGAGTTTCTATATATAGGTAGAATTCATGCAAATGTACAGGGTTGCATGAAGAAGCAGCTCCAGCTTGAAGATCATCATGAATAGAAATGGATTTTGGTGACTATCCATCATAATGTGGTTAGTGGATTTTTCCCAAAAATTGGAAAAATCCACTAACCTAAAATGATTTCAAAAATCATTTTATNATAAAATATCAATATCATCAATAAATCAATTTTATATTTAAATCATAATTTAAATATTAATTGATTTTCCAATTTCGTTTAATTTCAATTAAATTAAACGTTTATAATTGTATCATATACAATCAATCGAAAACCCCTAAAAATGATTTTTGAACATTTCAAATTCATAACCCTAATTTCATACATCAATACTCATTTTGTTATTCCAATTCAATGAGTTAGTAAAGGGACCTAATAGACCACAGATCATGAGCTCCAACAATCTGTAATTAATTCGTTAAAACTCTTTAATCGAATTAATTACTATTCGTTAATTATCAAGACACACCACTATAGCTCGATAGTTGCACTCTCCTCACTATAGATATATTTCTGTACATATAAATCACAATCAATAAGTCGATCCTTCACGGGTCATTCGTAATTACAATTGGATCAAAATTACTATTTTACCCCTGTAAATATATTTTGTTCCTTAAGTACCCGTTGACCCTCTAATGAACAATTTATGATTCATAATACTACTTATGACTCATGACCTTCTCTATCATGAGAAGGCGAAGCCCGATTGTTCAAGACCTGGAATCAGCACTTAAGGAAACAACCTATCTATTAATCCTAAAATGGGTAAGAGTGAATTCCATCTTGTAGGGCTATGTCCCCAGTTATCCATCCAGTCTTATCCCTAAAATGGAAGGCTTATTGAGCAGTGTTTTTGGACTACTCTCACCCATACAGATCAAAGGATAATCCCGAATAAACAGGAGTTCATAGCTAGCTCAGGATTAAGATCGAGTTATCTTAGGTTACTTAAGTATGAAATAGTCAGTTTTAACAGTAAACAGTCGTTATAAAGAAAAAGTGACTATTTCGTGGTCCAATCTATATGCAAACTCATTGCATAGGATGTACCACTCACATGTCTCTACATGAATGATCTGTGGATCACGTCATCTGTATTACTTGTACAAAATGGGCCGCATCCAATGGTGTTACCAGGACGAGATACCCAATTTCATCCATATACTTATAGACCCTTTAGGCTATATACTATTAACTTGATACTGTTTATGTCACCACATAAAGATAAAGTATTCATACTATAGTCATGGATATGTTTAGTGGATTTTCATAATAGAATGCAAAATCAATAACTTTATTGAATAAGATACTCAATAATATTTTATTGATAAATAGAATGTTTAAACAAAATTTACGAACTGCGAGTTCTAGATTATACCCAACAATCTCCCATTTGGAATAAAACTCCAATAAAAACAAATATATATAATACAATGTTAAGAAACATAAAGGGAAAATACAATAAACTAGGACATCTCTAATACCATAGATATTCTCCCACTTGCCTTAGATTATGCTGCTTGGAGTCCTAGTCCAACCAGGTGGCCCTCGGACACTTTAGTCGAGAGGGCCTTTGTAAATGGATAAGCAAGGTTTTCTTCAGAGGCTATCTTCGTGATGTTCACGTCTCCTTGGTGTACTATCTCTCTGATGAGATGGTACTTTCTCTCAATATGTTTTCTACATTTTTTACTTTGGTTCTTTGGAGTTGGCAACAACACCACTATTGTCACAATACAGTGTGATAGGTAGGTGCATATCTGAAACTACTTCCAAGTCAACTAAGAATTTGCATAGCCATACTGCTTCTTTAGCGGTTTCACATGTGGCTATGTATTCTGCTTCCATTGTGGAGTCAGTGATACAACTATGCTCATTTCTTCTCCAAACTATAGCTCCTTCATTGAGAGTGAAAACTGATACTGAAGTAGATTTCCTTGAATCTAAGTCAATCCAGAAATTAGAATTAGTGTATCTAGTAAGGATTATCCTTAGATCCATACACAAACATATAGTCCCTCGTTCTCCTTAGATACTTGAGGATGTTTTTTACAGCAGTCCAATGATTGTGTCCTGGATTGGATTGGAACCTGCTGACGATTCCAACTGTAAAGCATATGTCAGGGCGTGTACTGTAACAATATCTTTTTTTTTTATCTTTATCTTTAAGCATGTGGACAAATATGAATATGAAGTGCTATATACGCTCAAGTGCTTGCGATAAAGACATTTCTATGTGATACTACATTTTAGTTATATGCGTTGTTAATGAGTTTCTCATAGTATGCAATGAAGTAGTGCATGTCACAAGTTTCCTTGCGCTGAAACCAAGTATAATTCCAACGCAAGTTTCTCAGAATGATCTAAGATCGAACACAGGGATTGTTTTCGTTAATGCGTTACTTATGTGATACATGCGTCCGATTTTTAATAATGAATAAAGAATGTTGATTTATACAGAAATGTAAATTGCGGTGAAAGTAAAAATGCGTTAATAAAATAAATCCTAAACTAATATAATACAAGATACATGATACACGATACTGAAATTGAGAACTGACTGTGAAGTTGTACAAAGAATTGATGTATGCGATGGCAAGTCTTTATGAATGAAGCAGAAAGAGAAAGAGTAAGAGTAAAAACATCGTAAGTTTGTCAATCATGTTAAGGACGTAACTACGATTCCCCTTTCCCTTGGCGTACACCTCTCGGTGATTGGCTGCATTCCCATATCTCTATGGTGAAACAGGGATGAACGTAACGAACGCAAGGTTGTTTCCATCTCTGGAAATACTTCTTGCTTTAGTTAACGCTTTCTTCCAACCTTCTCTCGATAGGCGGAATAACATCTTCACTTTTACTCTCACAGGTGAAGATGTCGTCCAACTGCAGATTAACTTACTTAATTATTGCTATTTACCCATGGGATTAAGAACACATCATGGAGAAAATGGATTATGGATGTACGAAAAGACACAGAGAGATGACGATGGTGACTATCATAACATTTAATTCTAAAATTAAGCGTTTGATACATGTTGTAAATGAAAGATTAGAGAATATGAATACAGAGGATGAAATAGAGATTAGAAACAAATACGGAAAGAGTGTCAACGTCTTAACACAGATCTTGAACAGAGATTGTGCTTGCTGGTGTGTGGAAGTTGTGGAGAGAAAAGCTTCCCTCTCAGGCTTGCTTTCCTGGTAAAATTGACCTTCGCACAGAGCTTCAACTACCGGAATTGGAAGAATTCTCTGCTCGGAGACTCACCTCTTGACCTTGTCTCGTGGTTCTACTGGATCTATTCTGGACAGTTGCTTCAGACCAGCCTCTCTCTCAGAATCAGTATATGCACGTCTCTATGTATACATATGTACCAGTATTTGTATATGTATCTCTATCGGCAAATTTGAAGAAGCTATTTATAGGCGAGACCTTGGCTCTTTGAATTTGTGGTCCCCACTGTATAGTTATGGTAGTTCCTGAAATGGTGGAATGAGAAATTCCTTCTGTTACGCAATCAACCCATCAGAAATGCACAACAGAAAGCTGTACATTTGTAAGAATCTTCCACAAATGCGTTGCTTTTCACATCTTCGATCTATTGTCGCATGCGGTGTTGTTTTTTTATTACCGCATGCGGTTGAAATTGCATTGATCGCTAAAGCTCTTGATCGATTGTCGCATGCGCCGTCATTGCATTGATCATATCTTCGTTCTTGATTGATGGGCACAATTCGACGTAGATGCGTTGTTTACTTCGTTTTTGAGCCATGAACGCATGCGGTGACTGATTTCCTGCAAAACAAAAACTAAAACATTCTATTCTACCATCGCAATGGTGTTAGTGGGTGTATTTACGACATTTCATAATTTTCTTATTTCTTAGCCAATTTGTATACTATCGACACAACTTTTATTTTTATTTTTATTTTTTTGCAGCAATATCTAAATAAAACAGTATAAATAACTTGTATTTCTACAAGTTATCATGTACATAACATTGTGTACATCAAAAGTCCAACTGCAGATGTGTATGGAATTCTTGTCATTTCCTCAACATCTTGAGGTGTCATAGGACACTTCTCCTTTGACAAATGAATTCCATGTCTAAAAGGTAACATGCCTCTTTTGGAATTTTTCATATTATATCTCGACAACATCTTGTTAATATAAGATTCCTGAGATAGTGCTAGGGTTCTATTCTTTCGATTTTTTTGTTTTTTATTTTGAGTCTCAGCCATTTTAAACATCTCTATATTTAGAATGGCCTTCCCTTCAGTTGTTTTAATATATACAAGTTATTTTCAAGTCTTGTAGAACAAATATGAACACCTCTTGAAAAAACACACACTTCATTTGATTCAAAAGATATTTTGTACATATTTTCTAGTAGATAGGAAATGAAGATTAAATTTTTTTCATCTTAGGTACATAATACACATTCCTAAGTAAGATAAAAAAAAAAAACTCTCCAAAAATAGCTTGACATCTTCCACTACATAAACGGAAATGACTTCACCCGTTCCCACCTTGAAAATCATTTCCTGTTTAGAAAGTTCTCTCCAAGAACTAGTTTCCTGTAGAAAAGTGCAAACATGATTAGCGGCACCGAATCTAATATCCAAGTTAGGTGAGTATTCTCCACTAGACATGTTTCAACTACTCGTAAATTTGATTTACCTTGCTTCGCCTTTTCTGCTTTCTTTTTAGCCAAATACTTTGGGTAGTTACGCTTCCAATGCCAATCCTCTCCGCAATGGAAACACTTTTCTTTGGGAGTCTTGTTTTTGTTTTTGTTTTTCTTAGTAGTGGTTTTTTATTCACTTTACCCTTCTTCTTCATTTGTACAGTTTTATCTTTTGAAGAAGAAGGAGCAGACTTTTTGTTATCAGTGGGTCTTGTTCTAGACATCGACCCCTTAAAAAACTTATTATATTTAGAAATAACATTTACTTCTTTTTCCTTAAGTTTCATCATAGACTGATATGTGTATAACTCGTTCAACAACATGGTCAAATTATAAGTAACTTTGTTCATAACAACATTGGTTCTGAAAGGCAGATAACTCTTCGGGAGAGATTCCAATATCATACTTACTTGACTTATCTCATTTATCATCGCCCCATGAGCCTCAGCAACATTAAAATGGACCATCATATCGAGAACATGTTCTCTAACGTTCGAACCATCTTTCATGCGAGTACTGTAGACATACTTAATGGCTTCATGTCAAACAAAGGATGACGGTTGCCCAAACATCTCCTGAAGCGACGCCATTATCTCACAGGCGGTGGGCATTACCTCATGTTTCTTATTAAGTACATCAGATATACTTGCTAAGATGTAGGCTTAAGCTTTTTCATTAGCCCTAACCCACAGATCATAGATGTCCCAAACATTTCGATTCGCTGTTGTACTGAGAACCGGAGGACATTCCTCCATCAACACAAACCTCAAATCATCCACAA
The DNA here is from genome assembly GCF_009727055.1 of Benincasa hispida. Lineage (NCBI taxonomy): Eukaryota > Viridiplantae > Streptophyta > Magnoliopsida > Cucurbitales > Cucurbitaceae > Benincasa > Benincasa hispida. The sequence continues at coordinate 25,050,934 of NC_052352.1, read as the reverse complement.
CTAATATTGTATTGATGTTGGATTTCTAGTTTGAATATCCTTCACTGTTAAACTTATCGGAAGCTAGTAGTTGTATAATTGAATTTGACATTGCTGAAAAAATTTAAACAAATTCTATTAAACTTTATGCATCTAAATCCAATTTTAGAAAAAATAATAAAGTACCCAATAAATCTTTATTTATTGCAACGATACTTTAGTGATTTAGAACAGTTACTACCATGGGGCAGTCAACAATTCCTTCACTAAAGCAAGAAAATTCTTGACCAAATACTATATCAGAATAACTCTTTACTCCTATAGTTCTTTTGGTTATCGTTTTCGGTCAAGATCATTACTAACAATTAGTAATTCTTGTGAGTGTGACTCGCCATTTTCAGATCTTATGGAACGGTATAAATATGCCCCCGAAATGGTAGACAATATCCAAGACAGAACTATAAGACCCTATTAATTTACTGAAGCTTAGGTTGTTCTGAATCCTATGTTACAACCCTCTGAGGGGATTGCTCTGGTTAACACTTAGCTAGTGCCACCTAAAAACGATAGTAGGTGCAACATAGGAATCTCACGGTTCAAACTAATGGAGGAGACAGTAGGACAATGTTGACACATTTCCTTCACCTACTTACTATGAACTACATCCCCCATTCACCTTGTTATTGACCCATGCAAACACTTTCCGAATGGAGTAGTCGCAGTAAAAGTGACACGAAGTCGAGCATGGATCTCATGGTGTGAACTTTTGAGGACGTGTAAGCTAATAACTATATATCGAATATCGAATATATTGTTAATCTCTCACTGAAGTGTTCTAAATGTTTGGGTATTTATTTACTTAGGTTAAAAACAGCTAACTTTTAAACAACCTATGTCTATATCATTTTTATCCAAGTTTAACATTTATATTTGGATATAACCCTATGATGTCTAAGTGTTTAAACTAGTTTTAAACCTCACACCGTTCTCGCAAGCTCATAAAATCAGTTAACAACACTCAATCTTTCAGTCATAATTCCCAGGTAGGAGGTGTTATGTAAACCGTCGACTTAAGTACCCTCAGCCTTAGAAAGGTTTATAAACCGATTTGAGTTTGTAACCAAATTTTATAAGGTAACAATCTATTTTAACGGTTAAAACTAGCTGTTAACCTAAGTGAGCATGCTCTGTATCTTTGTTATGGATTTTAAAAATCTAATTACATTTTATAACAACGTACAAAAATTAGACATGCTAAACAACCACAACATTCATCAAAGGCATTTAATATAACATTTATATTAAAAGAAACCCTATATATGCATACTATATATTATAACAATTTATAACATACTTTCAATGCATGTAACATGCTTCCTATGATGGGATTTTAAATCTACATGGCATACTGTATGCATATACAAGATTTATTTAATTATAACATACATCACATGCATAAATAATTAAACATAAACTGATACGGTTTTTAGTTTTGGCATTTTTAAGTAAACAAAAGCCTATGTATTACAAAAAACAGTTGACAGCTCTAAACCGCTTCTTGACCGCTCCAGACCCATGCTTGAATCGGATGTGAACCACCTGAACCTGGCCAATCAAAACAATTTTGAAAATGAACCGGGTCAAGTTTGAAGAAAACCGGTCAAGCCAGTCAATCTTCTTAAATCAGTTCAAGAATCTCGCTTGGATTGAAATCTGGCTCAAACTTGATCTCTCGCTTTTGGTTGAAATCTCGTTCAAAGCTTGATCTCTTGCTGGCTCATTGAAATCTTGCTCAAACCATCAGAATCTTGCTTCTGTGTTGAAATCTCATTCGAAATTGATTCAAAATCTTGCTCGAAGCTGAAATCTCGCTAGCACTTCCATCAAAATCTCGCTCGAAGCTGAAATCTCACTCAAACTTAATTCATAATCTCGTTTGAACTTGAAATCTCACTCGAAATTCCAACAAAATCTCACTCAAACTTGATTCGAAATATCGCTCGAACTCAAAATCTCGCTTGAACTTGGTTCAATCTCGTTGGAGATTCAAACAGTAGCTGAAGAACTGGAAATCTATAGCTCAACCTTCTTCACTTCTTTCTTCAATTACATCTTAATTTCAACTTCTAATGACTCCATATGAATTACAGACTCTTAAACACACATTAAGACCCATTAAACAAGAGCCAATTACAAGAGAAACAACATAATTGAAAGGATTAAAATGCCAAAACACTAAAAAAACCATAGCAACATACTATTTCATGCAGTTCATGAGAAAACACCCACCAAATTCAAATTAACAATAGTTAGGTGCTTAAATCATGCTCTGATACCAATTGAAGGAATGATACATCATGCAATGGAAGACCACATAATCAATTAGCACTTAAACTACATTTAATTTGGGTTTTAAGCATGTTGTTCATATGATATTCATAAGAGGGTTTGAAACACATATTACCTTTGAAGATTTCCTCCACGAATTCAGCTGAAATTCACCAAGATAGAGCTTGAAACTTCAAGAAGACTACTATCGAGATCCTCTCTACTATACTTAAGCTGGAATGTGTGGTGGAAACACTTAAATCATGTTGAATTGATGAAGAACAAGTGAGGGGTATGTAGGGTTTTCAGGTTATCATTTCAACAAATATAACTTAGATTGCTTATCTGTTCTTCATGCATGGAGTTTCTATATATAAGTAGAGTTCATGCAAATGTACAGGGTTACATAAAGAGCAGCTCTATCTTGAAGATCATCATCAACTAGAAATGGATTTTGGTGACTATCCATCATAATGTGGTTAGTGGATTTTTCCCAAAAATTGGAAATTTCCAATAACCTAAAATGATTTTAAAAATCATTTTATTTATATTTTTAAATTAGTTTTATAAAATTAATTAAAAAATAAGTAAATAAATAAAAATAATTTTAATTGATTTTTAATTAAAATAATATTAATTTATATCTAAATATTAAATTAATAAATATCAATATCACAATAATTCAATTTTATATTTAAATCATAATTTAAATATTAATTGATTTTCTAATTTTATTTAATCAATTAAATTAAACGTTCATAATTATATCATATACAATCAATCGAAAACCCCTAAAAATGATTTTGAACATTTCAAATTCATAACCCTAATTTCATACATCAATACTCAATTTATTTATTCCAATTCAATGAGCTAGTAGAGACACCTAATGGACCTACAGATCATGAGCTCCAATGATCTGTAATTAATTCGTTAAAACTCTTTAATCGAATTAATTACTATTCGTTAACTATCAAGACACACCATTATAGCTCGATATTTGCACTCTCCTCACTGTAGATATATTTCTGTACATGTAAATCACAATCAGTAAGTCGATCCTTCACACATCGTTCGTAATTACAGTTGGGTCAAAATTACCGTTTTACCGCTGTAAATACACTTTGTTCCTTAAGTACCCACTGGCCTCTAATGAACAATTTTTTTATTCATAATACTACTTATGAATCATGACCTTCTCTATCACAAGAAGGCATGGCCTCGATTGTTCAAGACCTGAAATCAGTACTTAAGAGAACAACCTATCTGTTAACTCTAAAATGGGTAGGAGTAAATTCCATCTTGCAGGGTTATGTCCCCAACTATTCATCCGGTTTTATCCCTAAAATGGAAGGCTTATTGAGCAGTGTTGTTAGACTACTCTCACCCATACAAATCAAAGGATAATCCCAAATTAACAGGAGTTTATAGGTAGCTCATGATTAAGATCGAGTTATCTTAGGTTACTTAAGTATGAAATAGTCAGTTTTAACAGTAAACGATTGTTATAAAGAAAAAGTGACTATTCCATGGTCCAATCTATATGCAAACTCATTGCATAGGATGCCTCCACTCATATGTCTCTACATGAATGATTTGTGGATCACAAAATGAGCCGCATCTAATAGTGTTACCAGGACGAGATACCCAAGTTCATCAATATACTTATAGACCATCCTGTTTATGTCACCACATAAAGTTAAAGTATTCATACTATAGCCATGAATATGTTTATTGGATTTTCATAATAGAATGCAAAATCAACAGCTTTATTGAATAAGATACTCAATAATATTTTATTGATAAATAGACTATTTAACACAAAACTTACGAACTGCGAGTTCTAGGACGTTCCTAACAATACATGTGGATCATGCTTAAGTGATAACCTAAATGGTCTGTAGTAGATGGATAAGGCTGGATACCTTATCTTGGTGACACTACGAATATGACATGTTTTGTAGATGTTACAATTGTTGTAAAGTGCTATAAATGATTTGATCTTGATCATTCATGTGGAGACATGTGAGCGGAGGTATTCTATACAAAAGAGTTTATACAAGACTGGCCCACGAAATGAACAGTCTCGTTATGCTACGTCGTTTATAATTGAGACTTACATTTCACCAGGATGACCATAGGCAACATGACCTGAATCCTAAGTGTGTTGTGAACTCTTACCTATGAAGAAGGTCCTTTGATTTGTATGGGTGATAGATCGCCGATTCAATAAGCCTACTATTTTGGAGATTCCTCTGATTGGGAGGTTGGGAACACAGCTACACAAGACGAAATTCACAACATAATTATAATTAATTGAGGGAATTAATTATATGTGATATAATTAACTTTACTTAACTATATATGATATAATTATTATAATATATAAGATGCATTATAATATAAAGTTTATTTGAGAGGAAATAAATATTTGAATATGCTTCAAGTATTAATTATGTGAATTTGATTTATATTATTCAATTTAATATAAATGAAATTTATATTAAATGTCATTGATGAGAGAAGTGAACTATAGGTTATATTGTATGTGATACAATATTAAACCACACATACATTTATTTTAATTTAAATTTGAATTTGAATTAGAGGGAGGGAAATAACTTTCCTCTCCGATCTCTCTCAACCACACATACATTTATTTCAGAGCAAATGGTGCTTGAAAGTATCGTAACGTAATTCTTCTTCAAAGATTTAGTTTTACAGATAGCTCTCTGTGAAAACTGAAAGAAACACTCTGAGATTTTTTTCTGGATCTCACCCTTTCCTCCTCTCAATCTCACTCCTTCACCCAAAATTGTAGTTTGTAACATGTTGGAAAAGAGGATACACGAAGAAAATCAAATCTTCAAGGGTTAGTTTTTTTTCCTAATCTCCTAATTTCAATTCTAATTGGCATGTTGTAAATTTAAAGATTATATGCATAAACTTTTGTTTTGGTTTATGTAAAATTCTCTATTCTGTAAAATTGAATTTTGGGACCAATCCCAGCTTTCGCACGGACCATCACCTTCCTCTTGGGTCAATTAATTAAACTTGAGTTTTTCCATTGCAAGAAACAAATATGCAATATCCAAGTAGCTTAAGGACAACAATTTAATTCTAAGACTTTTTTTCCATTTTAAGTCAACATTATTTTCAACCAAAATCATTTTATTGAGGTCCTATATTGAGTTCTTCATATTATCACTTATACACCTACTAAGTTTTGTTTCTCCCTTTTTAAGCATGTTACATGAAGAAACAAGACACAACACCTTACCCAATTCCCCAATCCTTAGTACCACAAAAGCAATTATGACTTATTAATTCTTTCAAAATTCCACTTGTAAGCAATTGACTTTAATATCTAGTAACCTTTAATAAAACTAGTCTCTTCCTCTTCTTCTTATCTACAAAGAAATTTTAGTTTCGTACCTATGTACGTGATTTGTTGTGATAGAGTTTCTTGTAGTTTCACTAATCCCATTCTCCATTATAAAACGTAACATTGGTCCTTAGTGAATTCTCAACTTGACTACTTTATTATATGACTTAAACAAATACATCCTTTAATATTTTCATTATCATTTCATAACACTACATAGTTTTGTCAGGCTTCAAGATCTTTGAGTTGAAATATCCATTATGTCCTAAAAGTCCCTTCATAAAGTAATATAGTGTCAAATGACTTTTAACATCCATCAATTTCTCAATAAGTCATAATTGAATAACCAACTCATACTAACTTCTACAAAGGCACCAAACATGTAGTAGAACATAACTTGCAATATTAAACCAAACAAATAATTATTGGGTTTTGGAAAAATATTAGAAGTGTAGTTTGTCCCACATCTGTTAAATTGAAGAATGAGGATGAACTTCAAGCTTATAAAAGGAGCCTATATCTCTAGTTTTATTTGTCTCAGTTAGGAAAACTTTAAGTTTGGGTGTGCTAACTCTAGTTAAATTCCCTTTCTGTATTCTCTAGTTTAAGAGTGGAAAAAGGGTGTGAGTAGTATAAAAGCTTTGAGAGGTGCTCTTGTAATTGGATCAGGAGAGAGAATTGTTCTGTGTGATTGTAACAATTTTTCACACAATGGATTTCTTTCTGGTGGGTCATAGTTTTTCTCCGAGTTGGGAGTTCTCCATGTAAATTCTTGTGTTTCCAGTTTTATTGCTTTCTTTTAATTTCTCTATTATTTTTCTGCTTATTTTGGCGGTAGAAGTGGGAGGTTTTTTTCCCAACAATACTTTCATTTAAAACTTTTGAAAACACTTTTACTGCTCGGACATATATCTAGCGATGACGAAGAATCCGTTGATGAGCCATAAGGACATTCTAGACTTACAATATAAGTAAGTCTATAGAACCTAAAAACTTAGGCTTTGATATCAACTGTAATGATCCGACTTTCTAAAATCTACTGGGAGGACGTTATTACATGCATGCTTAAGCTTGAAAATAGACCTCTTGCAAACTTAAGTGATAAGAAGCAAATTTGTTTTATTAGAAGTAGAGTTAAAAGAATAAAACCATAAAAAAATATTTGCTTGAAATATCCCTTACTATAATTTAAAACAAATTAAATAAATAACTAAATAAAGGGTTGTTTTCAAATATCGAAAAATAAACGAAAATATTTATAAAATATAGCAAAATTTTAGAATTATCAATGATAGATGCTAATAGACTTCTATCAGTGTCTATATATGACATTGATAGACACTGATAGAAGAAGTCTATCAGTGTCTATCATTGATAGTTCTAAAATTTTGATATATCTTGTAAATATTTTCAACAGTTTTATCATTTGAAATAATTTTCCCTAAATAAAACAATCGAAGAATTTAAATAGTTAACTTCTAAACCAAAACATGAAAAAAATAAGAAAAACATATGCGGAAGTGTTGTCTAGTCCCATGTCACGGATTCTTATTGTCATTCATCGTTTTGTCCTTGCCTTTAATTGAAAACATATCATAAGAAATGGTGAGCATAAAATACTCAAAAAATGATCCACTACTAGGCCCACTAGGTGAACTGTTAGCCTTCCTATCCAGGCACAGGTGTACAAGTAAAAGTCCCAACTTCCTACCAACCCTAACACGCAAACTTGTAACACATCCACTAAAGTTGGGACCAACACTTAATCTGACCATTAATCTCTAGATGAAAGGCTATACTGAATTCCAACCGAGTACCTAACACTTTTTGAGAGACTCTTCCAAAAATGCATATGAAATGGGGGTCACCATTTGACATATTGAAATTGGTACCTCAAGAAGTGTGACAACCTCTTTTATATATAACTATGAAACTTAAGATGCTGAAAATCAACAATACTTTAACACATTCACTCTGAGAACTATAAGAATTATCCTAAGCTTAAGAAGTTCTACTTATTAAAAACATATATATGAATTGATCAAATTGGCATAGAGAAATCTTCATACATGCAGTTGAGCAACTGACCATACTATATAATGTGTAATCTGAAGGTACATAACCAACAAATCTGGTCAATAGAAAATTGCTTCTACTATGGGAGGGTCAACTGTGATGCACTCCTTAGTAGCTATGTGCCTGAGAAACGACTTTGTCCAATTACGTTTCATACTCATTAGACACTCAACAAAAGACTTTATACTACCAAGGGCTGTAAAACCTACTCGCCTATCCTCATGTTACTCAGTCTTAAAACAATTGCATAATACAATTTAGACCCTATTATGAACGAGTCTAAAATTCTCTTTCATGTTTATAATTAACTCTATATTATAATGTATCATTATACTTTATATTAATCACATTAATATAAATCACACCTTTATTTCCCCTAAATAATTTGAACAATTCAAATTATTCTAAAACCATTTATTCTTTGTTTTATCCTTAGTGAGCTAGCAAGGGGACCTAATGGACCTACAAATTAGAAGCTCCAATGATACGTGAATAATTAATTAAACTCTTTAATTAAATTAATTGACATTCATTAACTACAGGCCACTCCACTAAAGACCAACTATTGTACTCTTCGTACTGTAGATAATATTTTTGTGTCTACGGATATAACTAATCAATAGTAAGTCGACCCTCTACGAATCGCTCGTAATGACAGCTGGGTTAAATTATTGTTTTACCCCTATATTACATCTAACTCCTTAACTACCACTGATCTCTCTAATGAACAAACAATTTATAGTCCAACTATAAACTAATCCCTCTCAGACCAGGGAGAGGATGAAGCCTCATTGTTCAAAACCTGGAAGTAGCCCGCAAGGGACTAATTCATCTATTTACCCTAAAGACAAGAATGAGCGAATTCCATCTTGTGTAGCTATTTTCTCAGCTCCTTATTCAGACAAATCCACAAAATGGTAGGCATATTGAGTCGGCATAACTGACCTCTGACCCATACAAATCAAAGAATTGCCCTCATAGACAGGAGTTTATAATTTTCACTCGGGATTAAGGTCGAGTCACCTATGATCATACTATGAAATTTCAATCTTTTCAATTAACGGTGTTATAAAGAGTGATCATTTCGCGGTCCGGTGTTATACAAACTCTTTGTATAGGATACCTCCACTCGTATTTCTCCACATGAATGATTAGGATCAAGTCATTTAATACTTTACAATCCTTTTAAAATTACAAAGTGGGTCATATTCGTAGCATTATCAGGATAAGGCATCTAACCTTACCCATATACTATAGACCATTTAGGTTATTACTCAAATATGACCCATCTATATGTCAACCACATACATGTTTAAGTTACATAAAATAATCTTGGATCTTAGTTTATTGGATTGAGTTACACATGTCTATATGTCAAATAAAATAATTTCGTTTATACATTACAAATTACGAGATTTAGGACACATCCCCAACACTTGGACAGTTGATGGGTAAAGGTTGATTTAACTATATATCATTTAACAACTATTAAGCTCATTGATTCTTCCTCTATAGCATAACTTAAGCAACCGACCGACATACGAAACACAATCTTTTTAATTTCCGTAGGTTGTGATTTGACAACTGTATTTATCAACTAGGGGGGTCATTGATGAGCGCATATACCACCAAGCCAAATTAATCTTTTCTTATTTGTCTAGTTTACTTTATATATATTATATAAAACATGTAAAGTTGAAGAAACTCGAGCCTCAAGCCTATGCTAAATTTGCCCCTCGAAAAATGCCCTTGTTATAACCCTAAATTTGGAGGATAGGGATTGTGAAATATCAAATTATGTCCTCCCTATTTATGCTTCTATTTAATTTACTTCTTACATCTATTTCGTCATTATATTAGTAATAACTAGTAATAAATTAGAATAAACTACACATTTGGCCTTCGAGATTTGAAATTTATATTAATTTAGGTCCCGTTTGATAAGTATTTCATTTTTTTATTTTTGATTCTTGATAATTAAATCTATTTCGTCTACATTTCTTACAATGTTTTGCATCTTTCTTAAATACAATGGATGAATTCTTAATCAAATTCCAAAAACAAAAACAACTTTTTAAAAGCTACTTTGTTTTAGTTGTCAAAATTTGGCTTGGTTTTTTAAAGAATTAGTGAAAAATAGATAACAAAGGAATAAATTTGGAGGTGAAAGTAGTGCCTATAGCCTTAATTTTTTAAAAAATAAAATGGTTACTAAATGTAGCCTTAGCTTTTAGGTTTCAAAATTGAACAGTCAAGTTTTTAACATTTAGTGTCGGAATGAACAAAATTTGTTAAATAGTTAACAAATGTTGGGAAGCTGATATGCTATGAAACACAAACACAGATATGGCTATACGATATAGATACGATCGGATACGACGATTCATCAATTTCTAAAAAACTAAGATATGGATACGTCTAAGGATGCGTCATTTTTTTATATATATTTTAATATATATAATTCTAAAAAAAGAGGATACTGATACGTTGAAGATACATTTTTTTCTTTAAAAAAATCTAGGATATAGATAAATTTAGCATACAAGTTAATAACAATAGCACAAAATAGAATACAAACACTGAGATACAATACAAAAAAAAAAAGCAATAGGAAAGTGACTCATATTGCAAAGAAGAAGAAAAAGAAGACTAGAGAGAGAAGTATGAGGATAAACGAAGAACTTATTATTGAAGATATCCAAATGGTATATATTTTGGTGGACTTTGTGGAGACTCAAATGTGAAGATGAAGAATGGATGACTCTAGTCTAGGGTTTGGTTCATTTTTTTTTCTTTTAGTTTTGGACTCGAGTAATGAGCCTTTTAAATAGGTTGCCTAATTTTAGATTAGGAAAGATTAGATGAGTTGCTTGTCTTTTTTCTTTTAAAAAAAGTACGCATAGAAATAGATACGTCAAATTGCGTGTCAGATACGTATCAGAGAAATATCTGGAAGTATAGATACGTCAAATCGCATGTCAGATACGTTTCTAGGAAGTATCAGTATCTGATACGTGTCTGATACTGATTCTTTGCCTCACATGAAGTATCTGTGTTTCATAACTGATATGAATTCTTTTTTCGAAAAAAAAAAAAAAACTAAAACAGTAGTAGTAATAACACAACTATAATAATTAAAAATAAAAAAAATTCCATTCCTCTCGGCTCTTGCCATTTCCCCTTTTTTATTCTCTCGTGCAAGGAACGAACTGCCACACCTCTCTTCCTCCCACGTTTCTCTCTTCTTCTTCATTCTATTTTTCATACCTCATTTGGTAATCATTTGATTTTTAGTTTTTGAAAATTAAGCTTATAAATACTCATTCTACCTCTAAATTTCTTACCCTTTCCTTTTTATCTACTTTTAACAATGTTTTCAAAAACAAGTCAGTGATTGAAAACTAAAAAGATAATTTTTAAAAACTAATTATTTTTATTTTTAGAATTTGGTTAAGAATTCAATTTTTTTTTTAATTAGAAAGATACGAACCATTGTAAGAAACTAAGAGAAAATAGCCTTAATTTTTCAAAACAAAAAATCAAAAAATCAAAAGGTTATGAAATTGGGCTTAAAAGTGTCGAATTAAAATCATCACCAACCCAAATATTTTGCCATTATCAATTTTCTTTTAGTGCAAAACAAGTAAGATAGAAAGACAGACAACAAAAAGATTACATCACATAAACAAGCATAGAAAAACTACTCAGGGTAAGGAGTAGAAAGAAGGGAAGACTCATGCTCCTCCAAAGCTTTCGGCGCAAGAGAGTATGCTAGAACATGATGTCATTGATGAACATGAGAGAAAGAGATAACTCCTAGCTAGAATACAACTCTAAGTTGTTTGGGCGTTAAGATGATATAAGATGTGGGAAATTCTGATGTCTGGAGAGTTCTGATGTCTGGGAGTTCTGATGTCTGTATTTGGGTGTGCAGAGTTGTTATGTCTGAGTTCATATGTCTGTATTTGGGTGTGCAGAGTTGTTATATCAGTGTTATCTAGTTCAGTTTTTGTAGTTTTTGTAGTTTTTAATGATTTGCCTATATGAACATTATTTTTTTAAATCTTATAATCCAATTATTGTATCCATCCTATTTGGAATAAGACATTGATTGCATTTTTTTTTTATTCTTTCCAATCTCAATATATGGTATATAGTTCAATTTTATATTTAATTAAAAATGATTACATTGATAATTTATATTAAAATAATTAAAAATGATTATATTAATTACTGAAATTTATTAAGTCTAAGTAATATATTTTTATTTATTAATTATTTAAACAATATTTTTATTGTTCGATCTTCCAAAAATAAAAATCTCACACTTTTACAAGGTAACTTAGGTAACTTCAATATTAAGAAGCATGTAAACATTTAAAATAAATGAAGACAATACAAATACTCATAAAAAAATTTAAAAATTAATAACACCAGAAAATGCCAAACAATCCACGTAATATATCCATTGTATAAGTAACACACCAAAAATACAACTGAAATGAAATATAGGGGAATACAAAAAAAAGTAACACACCAACCTCAAACTAATTGAATATTCCGTATTAGTTTGGGTTGCATAACAAAACAATAAAAAGAAGTTAGAAAAAATCTAGAAATACTTATAATGTAGGAAGAGAACTAATTCGAATAGAGAAGTACTTATATTACTTCTATGGAGTACGATATGGATGGAGTCCACGGGTTGTCGAATCAAAACACAATGAGGCACCCTACCACCTACCAAACAACCAAAAGTTAGAAACTTAATAATATGAGAATAACAAAACCAAACATTAGAAAGTAGAGAAGGAAAAACCGAAGTTAAACAACTCACCGGATTGACAAAATAAATTTTGGACAGTGGAGGCTTTTAGCAAATAGAGAAGTACCAATGATGTTATATAGGAAAAGTGAAGGGAGATGGGGTGGTTGTTGAACATTAATAACAACCTCAACAAATATTTTTTTTAAAAAAGTGTGACCAGCCTCAGAATATTAAGTTTATATCATGAATGAACTCAAATCCAATTAATAAATTGGTTGAGTCATTAATGAAGTGGTTGAATGGGTTGTGGAAATAAGCAAGTTGAATAAAATCAGTAAACAATCAGAACAGTCATTAATAAAATCAGCAAACAATCAGAATAGTCATTACTAAACTTGGTGGACAGTTTAATAAATGAGGTAGCTAATAATGTATAATATTAAAAATGTGCAAAATACACGAGTATAATCGAGTATGTTCAAGCATGATCGAGTATGAACGATCGAGTATGATCGTGTATGATTAACCATGATCGAGTATAATTGAGTATGAACGATTGAGTATGATCAAGTACGTTCAAGCATGATCGAGTATGAACGATCGAGTATATTCACGTATGATCGAGTATGAACGATAGTGTATGTTCAAGCACTGAGATGATATACGATACATGGAAGGAAAATGACGGTGAGATATAAAACACTTCCTGAAAACGGGCCCACAAACAAATAAAATCGGTGAGATAGGATAATGGGCCTCCAAACACTGAGATGATATAGGATGTGGGGATATACTATCTCATGTTGGGCCCCCAAACAACTACTAAGTCTTACGGTCTATTTGGATTGACTTGAGAAATTTCTTTTTTCAAAATAACCATTTTTATTTAAACATTTTTTTTTATAAAAACTAATTAAAATACACTCGAAATGCTATTTTGAGTGGTTGTCAAACACTCAATTCTTCTAAAATAACTTATTTTTTAAATTAAACACTTGAAAATGTAATCCAAATACTCCCTTGGTCCTTTCGATAAAGTAAGAAACTTTTGTGATATCGTCCACAGTGTTATACAAGTTGATCACCTTTAAACAATCAGATTCAATCAAAATGTTAAAGATGCGAATTTGGAAAATGCTCTCCTAACTCAAGACAAATCACCATCGCTTCCTATGTCTTAACCTCAATGCACCTAAGAATGAATATTATCATTTGAGATGATTACGTCAGCAAGCGGCGATACCGGACGTCTAGGCCTGTGTAGTATATTGGGCTACTAATGTTTAAATTGAAATGGGCCAAATCCAACAGCCATCAACTAATGGTAAACTGAAATTTTCGTGGCCCAGCCCAAGCCTAAACATAAAACACTTCACAGCCCAGTTCGAATCTGCAATTTTTGTTTTAAAAAAATTATAAAGCTGCACAATCTTTTCATTTTATATGATTACACAAATAACATAGTGGATGATTTTCAAATATTTTTTTTTATTTAAAAATATTTGAATTAAAAACGAAAAAAAAAATCGAAGGTGAATATTATTATGAAGTCTTTATTGGAGGGAAGGGATTGAGAGATGTGAAAAGAAAAGGAAAGGAAAAGAGGGAATTAATAGTTGGGGACTTTGAGAGCATAATGTAAAAGATTTTGGAGGACTAAAAAGTAAAAGAAAAGAGGCAACTTTTATCATCGTCATGACGTTTTACTCCCATTCCTATATATACATCTCCGCCACGCCACATGCCCGCCTCACGTGCGTTCATCCCAACTCCCCATTTAACCTTAAAACACACTCTTTTTTTAAAATTATTTTACCATTTATTCTTTTTTTATTTTTCAACTTTCTAACCCTGCTCTTAATTTATCCCATGAATATCCTTAGCTCATTGATAATTAACATGTATTCTTTCTTTTAAAATTAAAAGTTCAAATTCCTACACTTCACTTGTTGTATTGAACGAAAATCTAATAAATTTGTTATCCAATCATACCAATTATCATCTTACAGATAATTAATAGTGATTAATTTATTTTAGATCTAGAAATGATATGTCATTAAGTTTACTTAGAAATTTCTAAGTTAACATTTCAGCTCATGATTAATACACAGTATTTGATTTTTTTTTTATTTTCTTAATTTAAATGGTCAAATAATTAATAATTTATATGATCATATCTGTTCTTGAGCATTTGACTTCCTGTTTAATAAGTTTTAAAATTTAACTAGAGTCTAATGGGTCACAAAATTCATTTATTTATTTTACGAAAAAATCGTTTTATAATCTTAAATTTTTTAGGTGTATCAATTAAAATTTCAAATTAATATTTGTGTCAATTTAAAATTTAAAATTCTATTAAATTTAGAACTTCTTTTAGTGATTTATAATCGGTTTTTGCTTGATCCCCATTCAAAACCAACTCAAAATTACCTTTATAGAATTATTAATTTTTTCTAAATTTCTCTCGAGTGGCAAAATAAAAACTATCACGAAATTCTTCTAAATAAGTATAGAAAGAGCAATCTGAGAAAGTAAAAAAAGGCACTCATATCAATGAATAATTGCTACTATCCATTTGATACTTGAGTTTTCTCTCTAATTTTGTGTTAAATCTCTTCGGATAGGGAACTCTTATATATGTGTTATTGTAATGGAGAGTCTAACTCGTTTTACTTATGAAAGTATAGGTTTTCAATAAGACTACATTTGATTAAAGACCTTTTACGTATAAAATTGAAAGGTAAGGGATCTAGCTCTCTAATAGAGATGTCCATGGGGTAGGGCAGGGTGGGGTCAGGGATGCCATTCCCAATCTCGTTCCCGCTCCTCATTTCATTTCCCATTCCGTGAAATTCTCCATGGGGATCAAAACGGAGATTTTCTGTGGGGAATTTGCAGGGGTTGGGTTCTCTGCAGGGAATTTTTCTCCGTTACTTTTTTTTTTTTTAAAAAAAAGTCAATTAATTTAAATCGCTAACATGAGCAAATTTTAATTAAATAATTAACTTTATCACTAAATTTGTTTATTATGCTTAATTTATATGACAATTTGAATTTAAAGATAAATTACTCAAATCTTGACCTAAAGAAACTAATTAATTTTTTAGTTGAAAGAAATAAATATAAATCAAATTATTCACATATATAATCTAAAATTAAATATTCAATTTAAAAATATTCATTATCTTTTTCAATAAATAATCAAATTTGAAATTTAAATGTAATATTTATATAATAATAATAACATAACATTAAATAACTATACTAAATAAATATATAGAAGCTAATCGGGGAGGAGACGGGAAATGGGGCAGGGGCGGGGATGGGGAATGCATTCCCCGTCCACGTCCCCGTTTAACTCACGGAAAATTTTTTTCCTCACTCCCTCCCCATTCCCCGCCTAATCAAGGAATCTCTGTCCCCATGGAAAAATTGGATATCTCTACTCTCTAGAAACAAAATTAAGAATTTATAAACTGAAGACAAAATCTTAATAGTCATGGACTACACTACAATTTAACCTAAATTATATTTATAGAGACAGTTAATTGGTTAGGCCCCATTTGATAATTATTTTGTTTTTTAAAACTAAGCCTAGGGACACTACCTTCACCTCCTAATTTCTTTAATTTTTATCTACTTTTCACCAATGGTTTAAAAAACCAAGTAAAATTTTGAAAACTAAAAAAATTAGCTTTTAAAAAATTATTATTATTATTTTAAATTTGGCTTAGAATTCAATCATTGTACTTAAAAAAAATGCAAGTTGTAAGAAATGTGAATGAAATAAGCTTAATTTTTAAAAACAAAAATAAAAACCCAAATAGTCACCAAATAGTCACCAAACAGAGTTTTAATGTTTGTTTTTTGTTTTCATTTTCTAATAGACATATCTACTTGGTAAGCGTTCATCATTTTTCCTTCCAATTTAAAGAATACTATATATTATCAAAATTGTAAAAATATAAAAGTTTGGAAAAAAAATGTGGTTTCTAGTTTGTTTTGTTTTCTCTAATTTTTCATGGTACTTAAATAAAACCAACATTTTTTAAAATAAATTTTGAGATATAAAATGCACACAAATATTGTCTAATTAAACTTTGTAAATATATCGGTAAATTTAAAATGCAGAGAACAAATTATCACTTACTTTTTAAAATGAAATAGACAAGAAATGAGAATATTACCTAACTGGTCCTAAACAATTTTACCAAAATAAATTTTCCGTGAAATAGGTTAGTTATCTAATTTTTGTGTAAAACCTA
Source organism: Benincasa hispida (assembly GCF_009727055.1). Classification (NCBI taxonomy): domain Eukaryota; kingdom Viridiplantae; phylum Streptophyta; class Magnoliopsida; order Cucurbitales; family Cucurbitaceae; genus Benincasa; species Benincasa hispida. Next base: position 25,034,133 of record NC_052352.1, on the reverse strand, counting down.
ATAGAGGCAAAAAATTGTATGGCCACATGCGACGTAAGTAATTAAATAGAAAAAAGAAAAAGAAAAGGAAAAAAAAACCGTTAAATTATAGATTTAGTTCCAAACTTTATATTTGTGTTTAATAAGTTCTGCATTTTAAAATGTCAAATAGATTATTTGTTTGGTAACCATTTCGTTTTAAATTTTTTGTTTTTTAAAACTCAAATCTATTTTCTTCTTATTTTTTTACAGTGATTTGCATCATTTTTAAATACAATGTTTGAAATCTTAGCCAAATTTCAAAAACAAAAACAAGTTTATAAAAGCTATTTCTTTTGTTTCAAAATTTGACTTAAACCAATGGTAAAAAATAGATAACAAATGAAGAAATTTGGAGCTGGAAGTAGTGCCTATGACTTAATTTTTAAAAATAAAAATAAAAAACTAAATAGTAATTGAATGAGACCTTAGTTTTGGTTTTTTTGTTTTGTTATCCACTTTCTACTCACAAACCAAGTCAAATTTTGAAAAAGAAAAATTTAGAAACTTAGTTTTGGTTTTAGAGTTTAACTAAGAATGCAACTCTTTTACTCATGAACAATAAAACAATTGTAAGAAATTAAGAGGATACAAACACACTCTTCAAAAATTAAAAAAAATAATAAATAAATAAATAAAACAGGACCTTGGGTCTAAAGATCCCTTGTTATATTCGATCTATATTTTTCTAAAAAAAAATTAATAGATTTATTAGACACAAAATAAAAATTTATGTAGATATTAAACTTTTAATTCTGTGTCTAATAGGCTTATGTATCTTTAAGAAGTTGAATAGGTCAAAGACTTACTAGATATAAAATTAAAAGTTCAACAACAAATTAGACCGTTTTTAGTGTACAAGGGACCTAGCTATTAGACAATATATATATATATATATATATATATATATGTGTGTGTGTGTGTGTGTGTGTGTAACCTATTAACACATCTTAAAATTTATGTATTTTTTGACACAAATATGAAACCTTAGAACTAAACTTGTAATTAACAGGAAAAAAAAAGTTCAAACACCATCTTAGTGGGTACTCTTGAGTTTGTTCAATTTTAATCCATATACTTTCAATAAATCACAAATTTAGCCTCTAATCATTTGTTTACTCTAAATTTTTCAAAAAAAAATATTTATTCACATTTTTACTATAAGTTTTAAAAATATATTCATATATTATATTTACTTACATAATAATAATAATAATAATTCAATCACTTTGATTAAAAATGAATTTTAAAAGACTAAATTTAAAATTTATTGAAAATATATAAATTAAAATTAGACTTTTAAAAATATAATGACTAGAATTGAACAAACTTCAAAATACTATCATATAAACCTAAAAAAAATGATAATTAAATATGGAAATTGTAACTTAAATTAAAAAGAAAACAAAAGAATATTAAAAGGAGGGAGAGAGAGAATACGTTAGGGTATTTGGAGTTTGGGTGTCGTGGTTATGCATGGAAGCGTTTCTCCCAAAAAGAGAATCGAATCAGTACTCTTCTCCCTATTGCCTTTATTTTTGCTTTTTCTCAGTTTGCTTCAGCTTTCCTTTACCATTCTCCAAGACACACACTGACCCTAAAGAAAAAACCACTGTACTAAATCAAAAGAATTTGGGTACTCTCTTCATACATCTTAAATGTTACTCAATAAAATATTGCTACGCAGTATTTTTGTTTTTCTAAAATATAATTTTTTTCTAATTCCATTTCTATGTAGTTACTAGGCTGCACTTAATCATTGTTATCTTAAAATTCCTACCCCTTAATTATATATATTATGACAAGTTATTTCTATCAACTTCATTGCAACTTAAATTTATGAAATTAAGGAAATAAATTATATGGAATTTGAAACAAAAATAAATTAAAAAAAGAGGAATTAATGGGTGTTTGAAAAAAAAGTTATATTAGAGTGGAAAAGAGAAAGAAAAGATGGTCAAAATTCAAAAATTTGAAACTCCTCGAAAGCCTCTTCTCTCTCCCACCACCACCATCATCATCAGTTTCGACTATCTTTATCGAAACTCTCTCTTAACCATTTTTTTTTTTTTTTTGCCTTGCTTTTGATTTTGAAGCCTTAAAGAATTACAATCTCAAATCTCATTCATTTTTCCCTCATCAAATTAAATATTCAACTTTTTTTTTCAAATATATCACTTTTTTTTTTTTTTTCCAATTTATAGTATTTGTAAAATTTTAATTAATTAGGATGTTGATGTGGGTCCTTTCGGATGAGTTTATTAGAATATTCATTTTGTCTGATAATTGAGAAAAGTAGAAATTTGGTTCTTCCTATATCCAATTTCATCAGATTCAAAACCCAACAACAAGTTGATATATGTGTATATAATTGGGGTGAAGTGGAATTGGATTATGAAAACTAAGGAAAATGACAATGGGAAATTTTGTTGTAACGAAAGGGGGGGGGGGGGGGGGGGGGGGGACGGGGGGGGTGGGGGGGGGGGGGGGGGGGGGCGGGGGAGGGGGGGGGGGGGAGATGGTTGCTTGTGTTTAATTTGGTTAGCTTTATCGAATTTCCATCCCTCTCACTCAAAAAAACAATACAAAATTCACTTTTATCACTGGAATTCAGAAATTCGATTCTCCTACTCTATTATTTTCTCTACGTAGTAAAAAAAAAATGGTTTCAAACACACACAAAAAAAAAAAAAAAATAGTAGCTAAACTTCAAATGGTTAACATAGTTTTATGGATTTTTTTCAAATATAGAAAAATGAATCAAAATATTATAAATATAACAAAATTTCATTATCTATCTACTATAGTCATAAGATAATAGTCTATCGCAATCTATCATAGATAAACTGTGATATTTTATTATTATTTATAAATATTTTCAACAGTTTTGTCATTTAAAAAATTTTCCTAATTTTATTTTCTTCTACTTTTACGATCTAGTTTTTAAACTAAATCTTGATTTGATTAAGCATCATTTAAATTTAATTCTCAAAAATTACCATTTCCATTCTAATTTTTCTACTTTATTTTAAAAGGAAATTATAATATTATCGAAATGAGTTTCGCTCAACATTAATCAACATGATCTTTTCTAGAGGTCGAGGATTTTGTACTAAAAAAAATCATAATATCCAAGGCTAAATTAGAACTACCGAAACTATATAAACTATGGGTAAATAATAAGAACAGAAAAGAAATTTATTATTTTTAATTTATATAAAAAAGAAAAACCTAAAACGGCCACTGAGTCACCGAGTAATTGGTAAGCCACAGCCAAAGCCAAAACCTCGTTTTATTCTTCTCGATCTTCGAGAAAAAGAAAAAAAAATAATTAAAAAAAGAAAAGAAAAATCCCAGTTCACCGGTATAAAAACCACCACCACCGGCTGTTTCACCAGAGAAACGTGATAAAGCCATTAAAACTGAACCGCCATCACTTCAACTTCACGCACAAGGTGAGCCTTTCCGTTACTAAGAATCTTATTTTCTTCTTTCCCCCCCCTTTCTTGATTAAACCCTAAATTTCCAAAATTAGGACTAAATTTTGCAGGAAAAAAAAAAGAACAGGATGAGTAGGCCGGGAGATTGGAATTGCAGGTCTTGCAACCATCTCAACTTTCAACGAAGGGATTCTTGTCAGCGATGTGGAGAACCTAGGGCCGACTTCGTCGGCGGAAGCTACGGCAGCGGAAGAGTTCTTGGCTCTTCGTCTTTTGGTTTTACTACCGGCCCCGACGTCCGCCCTGGTGATTGGTACTGCACCGTCGCCAACTGCGGCGCTCATAACTTTGCTAGCCGCTCTATCTGCTTCAAGTGCGGCGCCTCCAAAGATGAGACTTCCGCCGCCGCCTACGACGGCGATTTGACCAGAATGAGAGGCTTTAACTTCGGCGGTGCCTCCAACCGCCCTGGATGGAAATCTGGTGATTGGATCTGTAACAGGTAGGGTTTCTTTTTTCTTTTTTCTTTTTCATCTAAATACCACTTTCAAGAATTTTCTATTTTACTTCTCAACTTTTCAAATTTTCGAATTCTCAATTTTATTTTATTTCACCTATTTAATTTTTATTACCGTTCTTTATGCATTAAGTTTTGAAAAAGATAAATTTTGAGTTATTATTATTTTTTGAGTTACATATTTTAATCGTGTCAACAACTTTAGTTATTATCGTTATTTTGTCGTCTCGTGTTTACTTAATTAGCTTCAATCTAGATAGTTCAAAATATCTATCCATAATTTTAGTTATTATTATTATTTTGTTGATATCTTCTTAGCTTCAATAAATTTAGATACCATGTCTTTTTCGATAATATATAGGATAGAGAAACGAACTTCTTATTGAGCTATATTCATCTGAGTAATTTAGATATCATGTTAATACAATATTACATTTTTAAAAAAAACAACATTATTCGTCAAATTAAAGGTTCAAACAAAGTTGATTATTTTAGCAATTTAGATACCATATTGTTAATGTATATATTTAAAATTATGATTGTTTATTTGAAATAAATGACATTATTTATTAAATTAAAAGTTCGAACTAAGGTGATTTTTCAAAAAAGGGATTAGAGAATGAAATAAATATTTTGAATATTTAAGACTAAAATTGAACCTACTTTAAAAAAAAAATAAAAAGGGTTAAAAACAGATTTAAATCTATACCATACATCACGAGCATTTTTCGACAAGTCATTTTATTATTTTGGATGTATATGGAACGACAGGTCGGATTGCAATGAGCATAACTTTGCCAGCCGAAGAGAATGCTTTAGATGCAATGCGCCAAGGGATTCCAACAGCAAGTCACCATACTCGTAGAGGTAATTAATTAATTTCCTTACACGCCAACAAATTACCATATTTATAAAATCTATCCGTTAAATTAATAAAACTCATTTTATTTTATTTATATACATATAAAGGAAAACGTAGTAAAGTAATTAATTAATATAAGTGGGATTTAATAATTAATTATTGAATTATAATGTCTAAATATAATTATTTTGGGAATATTTTGCATTTTACAGGTGGTGCCAATGGAAGGAATAAATTCTAGCTAGAAAGAAGAGGAGAGTTTCCCATGATATCTGGAACGTCGTCGTTTTGTTTTCCCCCTTTTTTTTGTATTTTGTTTTTTTTTTGTTTTTTTTTTGAGGTACGCCCTCTCTATTTTTCAGTTTCAAAAGTGATTTAAGTGTCTCCTTTTTGACGGGGGAGCTTTTAATTTGGAAGAAGTATGGGTTTTGTTTCTGCATGCATGCAGAAAAATACTTTGGCAGTAGCATTTTAATGAATGAGGCCCCCTCTCTATGTATTCAATTTTCTAATTTATATTAGTACCCATCTTTTATATTTTAATTAATTGGTAACTTCACTTTATATTATGTTTTTGCCTCAAACTAATTTTCTAATTTGTGTTTATTGAGAATGCTTTCGGAACCTTGATTTTATTAAATGTACTTCAATAAAAAGTGGCTAATAATAAATCATTTTGATCCTGTTTGGTAATCATTTGTTTTTTTCTTTTTAATTTTTGAAAATTAAACCTATAAATCCCCTTTCACCTCGAAATTTCTTATATCTTACCATTTTTTTTTTTAAAAAAAAAAAACCAAATTTTAACAACTAAAAAAAGTAGTTTTTAAAAACTTGTTTTTGTTTTTAGAATTTGACTAAAAATTCAACTCTTTTATTTAAGAAAATTGTAATTCATTGTGAGAAATTAAGAAAAAATATGCTAAATTTTTTAAATTAAAAAACAAAAAATTTACAAAATAAGACCTTATTTTAAAAAATTGATAAACTACAGAAATGAAAACAGAAGAAAAACATAGTGCATTGTAACAAATTAACTATAGAGAAATTCATGTATAAAGTAAGGTATTATATTACTCACACATTTAAATCATAACTAAGAACTTTAAATTCCTAAATTTCTTTTGACATGACAGCGATATTTTTATTTGTCTATGTGTTTGACAATGTGGTAAGTGAATCGACATTTATATAATAACTTAAAAAGGTTGATAGAATAACAACAAAAAAATCACTGTTGTACGTAGGTTTAATATCTTACAATAAGAAAAACTTTATTTTTTAAATTAAAAATAGTTAAATGCTTATTCATTATTTAAATATTTAAATGACTTTTGTATACTTACATTTTTTTTAAAAAAAATATTTGTTGATGTTGATATTTTATGGCTGTGTTCCTATAAAATTAAGATCTCAGTTGGAAAAGGACATTTAAGACCTTAATTACAATTAGTACTTTTTAGGGCACTTCAAAACCTATCTTTAGGGAGCAGTTTAGGAATTTTAAATAAACATTTAATTTTATACAAGAGAGATTAGATTTAATATAGTCAAGTGGTTCAAAAGAAAGAAGGAAAAAAAGAAGGGAAAAGAAGAAAAGAAAAAGAGAGACATATGATTTCAGAATGAAGATGAAAGTATACATATATGAAACAATAACAATAAGTCCAATGTGGTCCAAAAACCCATCTTCCACTTTTAATAAAGTTCCCTCTTTGTGTGACAAAACTAGAAAATCCAATTATGTGCAAGGCGCATTTGGTTTGTTTCGTTATATTATTATTAAGATAATTATTTTAAATAATAAAATTATTGAAAATAATTTTAAATATAATAAAATGTCATTGTACTATTGATAGACACTAATATACATCAATAGATAGTAACATTTTCCTTTTATCACTTACTAGGTTTGAATTTGTACTTCTAAATTTGGATTCTATCCATAACCAAATTAGAACATCCTTTTGAGGTTTATCTTAGGATTAGCAAGCCAATTAAATTCCCAAACTAATTCAATGTCTATATAAACATCTTTCCCCTTATATCATATGAGTAATGGGGTTAAAATTTGATGAACTATATCTTATTTATTTATTATTTTTTGAGATGTGTATTTATCTTTTATTTTATTTATTTTTTTACTATTAGATAACTCAATTAACTAATGAAATAAAATATATTTACTTCACTAAACCCTCAATTTCTATTTTTGGATGTTGATTCCAACTACTTCTTTTGTCAACTCATGTCTAATTAATTAGATGGTTTCAACAAAATCATTGCCTTTGTTTGGATTAACGGATAGGGTTCATTTTGAACTAATTAAAGCCAAACTATTCACAAAAAGAGAATCTAATCCCACCCAAACTCATGATATTAATTAAAAATTTTAATTAAATAAACTACATGTTTAGTCTCCTTTTAAGTTTGTGTCAAATAAATCCTTAAATTTATAAAATTTTTCTAAGAGATCAATGAACGTTCAAGGTTGTGTTTCTAATAGATTTATGAATTAAAAAAATTATAATAACTTCTTAAACTTTCAATTTATATCTAATATAGGTCATTGATCTATCTTAAAATCAATAAATCTATTAGACACAAAATTAAAAGTTGAATGTCTCTATAGATAAAAAGTTTAATTAATTTTATATTTAATGAATTCATTAATTTTAAAACATGTTGAAAATGTTAGGAATTTATTATACAAAATTGAAAGTAAAAACTATTTGATATTTTTTAATGCCTTTCAAGTTAAAATATCATTTTAATCGTATATTTTAAAGTTTATTCAATTTTAGTTTATGTACTTTAAAATGTCAAATTTTAGTCCCGTACATTTAAAAAATCTTAAATCTACACTGCTTTGTTTATCGTTGATTTTCAATTTTTTTTTTTTGTTATTTATTAACATTTTCACTCTATTTTTGAAAATATAATCACATATTATATTTTCTTCCATAAAAATCAATTACTATTATTTAGCCAATATCAATAAAAAAATAATTTTGAGAGGACTAAATCTAAAATTTATTAAAAGTATTGAGATTAAAATTGGATATTTTGAAAATATATGAACTAAAATTGAACAAACTTCAAAGTATAGGAACCAAATTGATACTTTGATCTATTTTTTAATGTTAAAAAACCTTTAAAACACAAACATAAAAGTTTAGAGACAAATTTTATAATTAAAATATAGGGACTAAAATGATATTTTGACCTAGTTTTTAATGTTCAAGAAGCTCTTAAACACAAACATAAAAGTTCAGAGACAAAATTCGTAATGGATTTATCTTTTGTAATTAAGAATGCAAAAGAAATGTGACATTGGATTCCATAGCTTTTGAAAGTAAAAAATTAGAGAGAGGGGTTGCTTATGCTTCCCTTCAAATTGACCTTTTGGGGCAATGTTTTTATTTTTATTTTTAATAAGTGCAAGAGAGATTGGCAATTGGTCAAAAAGTAGTAAGCACAAACATATTTATTAGTGTCTCTGCCTACTACATTCCATTATATAGCTTTTAGCAAGATTCTTTGATATTACTTTAACACTGAGCTTTATGTTACTTCATGCATATGCCTTTGCCCTTACCTTTAATTATTATGATTTAATTTCTTTTGTTGGTGTTAGTGAATGGTACGTACCCCTCCTCTTCCCCTTCCCTTTCAATCATGCATGCCAACTAGTGTTCTTGTTTTGCTAAAATGGAGTTTCTTTTTTAGTGCCATTTTCCATTTCCAGTTATCCATTTCTCCCTCATGCATCCCTTTTCTGTACTCACTTTTATCCCTTGAGAAATTAAAAGCAACCTTTGTTTATGCATTGCCACCATATTGGTTAAAACTTCTGTTTTTTTCTATCAAGGGTAGGTTAGGAATTTCAAAAAACGTCATGTTACGATCCTATTTTATCTCCTATTTGATTTTTTTATGTTGTTTGCTAATCTGAGTATATGTTACCGATCAAATGGTCAGGAAAGTTGGATACATATATGTTACTGCGATCCCAAATAGTCAGCGAAGTCACTATATTGGTTAGAATTTTGGTTTTTTTCTATCAAGGAGATGTTAGGAATTTGAAAAGCATCGTATTATTGTCATATTTCGCCTCCTGTTCAACATTTCACGTTTATTTGCTAACCTATATATAGTTCAATTGGTTAATATATATGTAGATATTACTGATCAAATGGTCAGCAAAGTTGTCCATTTATTATATATTGTTGAACTCAAAGAACATATTTATACATACATTATTCGAAATCGTTTCATATTTAAAAGATTATTTAGAAAAACCTCCATACTTTTTGCTAATTGTTGTACTACTATAGCGTGTTAACGTCATGACATGTGTCTCAATTTATTTATTATTTACATCTTTCAGTCATTAATTCCAAATTACAAGCCCTAATTTTATGGAGTTTATTTTGTTAAGATGCCTTGAATCTATTAACGGTTGATTTAAAGACAATTATACCTATTTTGTACACATATGGCTAGTAGACTATATCATAATTATCTCAATAAGATAAAATGACTAAATTTGGTAGAACAACATCTCGAACAACTATAGAATTCCTGATTACATGCTTCAATCAAATATAAATAAATAGAAAAAAATAATTTGAAAAATGGGATAATTACAAATGAAGAAGAAACCAACCACCATTTATAGCAATACAAAATAGTAACTCCTTACCAAATAAAAGCCAAACAATAATTATAAGTGCAAACAATAACAATAACTTATTAAAAAAAAAGAAAAAGAAAAGAAATAGCGTAACTCAACTGACATAGTGTTTATATTATCAATCTCGTGATTTGAAGTTTGATTCCTTCATCCCACACTTTAATTACAATATCTTTCTTAAAAAAAAATTATTAAAAAAAAACATTCATGAGTTATGGAAAAAGAGTATCCTCAAGATTGAAGTGTGCACCGAATCTAAGCTCAAGCAGTTCTGAATTTTTGAATTTTTATTTTTTAAAATTAAAAAAATATAAAGTAATCTTTGTTGCGAAAATCTTATCTGTTCAATCTAACAAAGACAAGACATTGGAAAGAAGAGCTCTTGTTAAAGAACAAGGGAGAGAAACTCTTTAATCATGTGGTTAAATGATGCCAAGTAGGCCCAAAAATACACTATAAAAATTAGAAATTATATTAGATATTATATTTATAAGAATATTTTAGACTAGTAACTAGTAATTAATAATTAATTTTATATATAGTTTCTATTGAGATAACGAATCTCTCTATATCATACAATAGTATGACATTGTACTTCAAAAAGTATAATCAATTTTGCTATTATTCTTTATGTCCTAAATTTTCTCTCTTCTAGTCCACATGAAATTATAATTTCATGAAATATAATTATATTTGCACGATTTCCAACAATATTAGGACAACAGTTATTTTCTCGAATTGTTGCAATATTATTTTCTTTTATTGAGCCTCATGTTAATTTTAGAGCTGTTTTCAAATACAGCAAAATGAACTAAAATATTTATAAATATAATAAAATGTCGTTGTCTATCAGTGATAGATACGGATAGACATTTATCAGTTTTTATCAATGTCAATGACATTTTGCTATATTTTAAAATATTTTTAGCAGTTTTTTCATTTAAAATAATTTCTCATTTCTAAGCCCAAGAATCTAAGATTTTTTTTTCCTTTTAAAAATACTTGCCAAAGTGAGCATATCTCAATTGGAATATGATATAGGTTAACAATTATGAGGTCCATGGTTCAAATTTCTCCACTCATATTGTACTTTAAAAAAAAGTCTTTTTTTTAATAGTCATTTAGTGTTTGAAAATTAAACTTATAAATGTTACTTCTTCCCAAAAGTTTTTATGTTTATTATCATTTTTTTGAACAAAACCACAAAAGGGATCAGTAGATATACAGGAATATCGCAATTAGATTGACACAAAAATTTTCTAAAATTATTTTTTTTATTATATACTTTCTATTAATGTTTTAAAAAAATCAAGTCAAGTTTAGAAAATTAATTTTTTTAAAAAAAACAATTGTTTTTTATTTTAGAATTTGACTTGAAATTCAAAGTTTTCACTTAACAAGGTGAAAATTGTTACTAAAAACTAGAAGCTACTTAATATAAATTAAAAAGGAAAAATGAAATGGTTATTAGAGGGAGGAGGAACAAATTGTACTAGAATTTGATGCTTAACTGTAATGGTCAATGGTTTGAAAAGAAGAAAAGAAAAATTAAGAACTACTTTGTTATCCAATATTGAAAATGAAAATGAGTTACGTTCAACTTTTAAAAGTGTTTTGGTTCTTCCTTTTTACCTCTATTTGAATATACGAGCATTTGTAAAGCGCTTTTTACTAAAGTGTTTTGTTTTCTTTCTCCAACCCCTTTCTTTTCTTTATCGATACACCAAAACCACATTATGAAAAATATAACTTTGTAGAGGTCAATATTAATTAATTAAATGCATGCATTATTGCCGAGATTCCCTTTAATTTTTATGGAAGGCTGAGGAAAGTGACTTTACTACAAACCCAATTACTTAATTGGCTGCTCCTCTCCTTTCATTTTCCGATTTTCGTTTGAAAAAAAAGTAGGAACTATGTTTTATTATAGTTTTATTTTTCCCGATTCTTATAAAGCATGTATTATAAGTCTCGAGGTTAGAGATTCATTTTTTCAATCTATTTTTTAGGAGTGTTTTAAAAAATTATTAGGCCTAATTTTGATTTTTTTAAAATTTGTTTTTCTTTTTGAAATTTGACTAAGAATTCAAATTTTTAACTAAGAAAGATGAAAACCCTATTTAAAAGGTATTTTTTAAAATCAAATAGGGTTTAAACTTTCTGTTTTGTATCTAATAGGTCCATAAATATAATTCTATATTTAATAGGTCTACGAAAAATTTAAAATTTTCAAATATCAATTGATCCATCTAAAATAACTTTGAATTTCATGTCTAATAATAATAATCCATTTAAAATTTAATAATAGTACATTTATGATTTTTTAAAAGTTTAGAGATTAAATAAACACATAACTCAAACTTCCTATACGTATTTTTGGGATTTATTTTGATGGTTAAAAAGAGAGAGAGAGAGAAAAGAATACACATTACTTCATTAAAAATGGACGTGTAGCTAGAAAGAACAATAATTTGATATTCAAGAATTACAATAAATTTAGGGTGAGTTTGGAATATATTTTCAAGTGTTTAATTTTTTTTTAAAAAAAATCATTTTTTTTAAAGAAATTGGAGTATTTGGCAAACACTCAAAATAATTTTTCAAGTGCATTTTAAGATCCGTTTGGATTGACTTGAGAAAGAAGGGTTTTTTCGAAAAACTCATTTTTATTTAAACACTTTTGATAAAAACTATTTAAAATACACATCAAAAGTAATCTTGAGTAATTGTCAAACATTCTAATTTTTTCAAAAATGACTTATTTTTTAAATTAAACACTTGGATATATCTTCCAAATACACTCTTAATCAATTTTATCAAGAGTGTTTAAATAAAAATTTTTTTTTTTAGAAACACTTTTTTTAAGTCAACTCAAAAAAACCCTTAATATTTATAGCAAAATGAGTCTTTGACTTTCAAAACTATTAGAAAGAAAAGTAATGGAAATGGAGAGTACTATAGTCTTGCGCGCGCGCGCACACATATATATATATATTATCAATCAAATGGGCTACTCATGTTAGTCCTACAAAAGGACGTTTGGGCCTAGAAAAGTTAGCCAACCGGGATGGGCCTCAATTCCGAACGTGCTGGTTATTTCTTTTTCCTTGATAATTGTAATTTGTAGCAAAATTGATGGTTATATTTGTAAATATGTTATATAAATATATAATTTGTAAATATGACCATTTCTCCAAATTTTTAAATCTATAATTGATATATTAATGCAATCATCGATGGATCATTTTAATAGTCTGTCATTGATATATCGATTATCGATTATAATTGACATAGGGGTCAGGGGACACGTGTCCCCCTCAAATTATCGATTTTTGTATTTTTAATATAAATTTTTAAGTAATAGTTAATAATAATATTAATAAATGTATATTTATTGTCACTTCCTGGTTCAATAGTTAAAGGGTTGATTGATGTTACATGGGACCTAGGTTGAATTTCTTTGGATATTTAAATTCCTACTAAAAAACTGGTTTATCTTAAAAAAAAAAAAAAAAACCCAATTTAAAAGTGAGATTCCTATATCCGAATTAGTTTATCTTGATAGAAATAAAAATCCTGATTTATCTTGATGGAAATAAAAGTAGGATTTTTTTAAAAAAAATTCCAAATATGAAGTTAAAATATAAAGTATGTTTTAGCTTTTTAGGTTGCAACTCCAAATCAATCTCCAAAAAATTAGAAAATTAGTGCAATTCCTTTATCTTATGTGGAATTTTTTTTTTCTTTCAAAATTTAGGAAAGTTTTTAATCTCAAATTTCAATAACGTCCTCTTGAATATGTAATGTTTACCTTTTCTTTTCCTACATAATTTTCGTTATATATATTAATTTTAGAGTTGTACAAGATAATTTTTTGTTACTCGTTAGGCTACATGGATCATATCATTGATATGTAAGTTTGAAATTTTGCTTAGACTTTTTAGTTCTTATATTTTTAAATCTACATAATAATTTTTAATATTTTTTTATTGTGAATATTTTTGTAGAGTTAGCTCTAATTCAATATGAAGAGATATATTTATTGTGACATTAATTTTTTTTTTACATAATTTTTATATTAACATTACTCTCTATATATTTTCGTTTGTTTCGATGTTATTTTTACATTCACATAACTCGTATAGGTTTTAAAAATTAATTTCAGAGTTCAAGTTAGAGGATTATTTTTTATCACTTGTTTGGATATACGAACTTGTCAAGTAAGTTTTAAAATCTTCTTAGACTTTAAGTTTTTATGCTTTTAAATCTATATAATAGAATTTAATATTCTTTTTATTAATACTTTTGTAGATTAATTCAAAATTAATGTGGAGAGAATATAAAATAAAAACAACAATAGAGACAATAGAGGCATCATCTCCAAAGAAAAAAATGTTTTGGATTTTGATCGATCTTATATAGAATTTAATCTAGAAGAACTATCCGCAAATCCTAATCTAAGAATCAAAATTTATGATTACAATTATAATATTTGAGATCAAGTTCGTAGAGCATATTGGCTAAAAGGCCCTTGTCAGCCTTGAAATCATACTTTTTCACTTAAGAAATTTGGTATAAAGTCAAGACGATTTAACCCAATTTGGTTTAACTAATTGGCTAGAATATAATATTTTAAGGGATGCCACATTTTGTTTATGTTGCTATCTATTCAAACCAGAAGTAAGTGAAGAGTCAAAAGGTGGCTGTTTTGTTAGTGAAAGATTTTCTAATTGGAAGAAAAAAGGGAAATTGCATATTCATGTTGGTGGTCCTAATAGTACACACAATGCAGCTTTGGGTAAATGTGAGGCTCTTTTCAAACAAAAACAACATTGCAGACTTTTTTTAAATAAGATGTATCACCGAGCACGAGTTGAATATCGAACTCGATTAGGTACATCAATTGATTGTATTTGATTTTTATTACGACAAGAACTTGCATTCCGTGGACATGATGAGACAAATGATTCCAAGGATCAAGGTAATTTTCTTGAACTTTTACAACGGTTATGCAACCATAATAATGATATTGAAGCTGTGACTTTAAAAAATACCCCAGATAATTTGAAATTGAATTCACCCGATATTCAGAAAAATATAGTGCATTCCATTACAGTAGAAGTTGTTAATACTGTTATAAAAGATATGAGTGACAAACAATTTTTTGACTTCACCCAATATTAAAAAAAATATAGTGCATTCCATTGCAGTAGAAGTTGTTAATACGGTTATAAAAGATATGAGTGACAAACAATTTTCTATCTTGATAGACGAATCAAAAGATGTATTTTCAAACGAGCAGATGTCAATTGTATTACGATATGTGGATAAAGGTCATGTGATTGAACGATTGGTTAGAATCATACATGTCAATGGTACAAGTTCTCTATCGCTTAAAAAAGCTATAGATGATTTTTTTCCCTAAACATGGATTAAGCATCGCTAATTTATGAAGACAAGGATATGATGGAACAAGTAATGTGCAAGATCAATTTAATGGATTGAAAACACTTATTTTAAAAGAAAATGAATGTGCTTTTTACATTCATTATTTTTCTTATCAGCTTCAATTACCTCTTATAGCTACTGCTAAAAATCATGTGGAAATTGCTGGTCTATTTTTTTATTGTTACAAATGTGGTGAATGTAATTGGGGCGTCAGCAAAACATCAAGATATTCTATGAGAGAAACATAAAATGAAAATTTTTGAAGCTTTAAATAATGATGAAATATTAAGTGGTCGAGGATTAAATCAGAAGACAATGATTAAACGACCAGGAGGTACTCGATGGGGGATCACACATTGCTACACTTTAACGAGCTTTATTATAACGTTCTCTTTAATAGTCGATGTACTTGAGACAATTGTGCAAGGTGGATCAAATTTAGAACAAAAATATGAAGCAAAGACTTTAATAAGTTTAATTCTATCTTTTGATTTTGTTTTTCATATACATTTTATGAAAATTATATTGGGAATCACAAATGACTTGTCTCAAGCATTACAAAAAAAAGATCAAGATATTGTGAATGCAATGAATTTTGTTAAAATTTGTAAAGAAAAACTGTAAAAAACAAGAGAGTCTGATTGGGATTCGTTGTTGAGTATGGTTTTTGATTTCTGTCATAGTCATGATATTGAAGTCCATAAAATGGATGACCTATTTCTAATTCGAGGAAGATAAAGGCGAAAATCTCAACCAGTTACAAATTTACATCATAATTGTATTGAAATTTTCTATGTCGTCATTGATATTCAACTTCAAGAGCTAAAGAATCGTTTTACTGAAACAAATACTGAATTGCTTCTCTGTGTGACATATCTAAATCCGAGTAATTCATTTGTTTCTTTTGATAGAAAAAAGCCTAGTCAACTTGCTCAATTTTACCCAAGAGACTTTTCAGCTATTGAACTCTCTATGCTTGAGGATTAACTTCAAAATTACATTATTGATATGCGTTCAAATATTGAGTTTGTTGAGCTAAAAATCATATGTGATCTTGCAATAAAAATGGTCCTGACGAATAAAGACAAGGTTTATCCATTAGTTTATGGATTACTCACCTTGGTATTGATTTTATCTGTCACCATGGCTACTGTGGGGAGAACATGCTATGCGTATTGTGAAGACTCGATTGCGTAATCGAATGGGAGATCAATGGATGAATGATTTTCTTATAGCCTATATTGAAATGGATTTATTTGATAAGTTAGATACTGAAACTATCATGGATTTCAAAATATGAAAACTCGTAGAGAGCAATTGTAATGTACTAAATTAGTGAAGTTATAAATATTTTTTTACATTCATTTATAGATATTTTTTCTGCATATAGTGCCTCCCCTATATAAAATTTCTGACGCCGCTACTGGATATATCTCTATTACTAACAAACATTTTTTTTTATCTATCATTAATAGGTTATTTTGACGTTTATCATTGGATAGATGACACTTATCAACTATTTTAGTTATGTCTGTTGTTAATGAACACTTTTATTTATATCATTGATAAACAATATCAATATATCATTAGTAATAATTTTTTTTTAATTATTTATAGACTATGTTTATCAAACATTTTTACATGTTCAGTAAACTATTTTCTTGTCTATCATTGTATATAACATTCTCATGTGTATATCTACTTTAACCTTAAGATTATATAATTTTACTTTTGATTTAACTTAAGAATGCTCCATACAGTTAGATATTATATTGTTATTGCTTATATGTCATTAATCTTTTTTCTCTAACCTAAATGTGTAATTATTTTTGCTTTTAATTCCAATAAAATATTAAAAGGAGAGTTATTTTCTTGAATTCTTGAAGTGCTATTAAGCCTCACATGTGTTAATTTATATGCCCAGACATACTCAATAAAGACTTTTGGCTATTTATATCAAAATTTGGTACTAACTATAATGGTCAATGTTATATATAAGAAACACTTGTCCGTTTTGATTTTTGGTGAGTTTGGTTTAACTTTTTAAATATTTCATTTTGAAAATAAGTGATTTTAGAAAAAAATTGAAAGGTTTGACAACAACTCAAAAAATATTTAAAACAGTTTTTATACAAAGAGTTTAAATAAAAGTGATTTTTCTTAAAAATATTTTTTTAGTCAATTCAAATTAATATTACTCTTAAAGAAAGAGAAGAAAACAAAAAAAGTAAAGTAAGAGACACAAATCAATTGGCTATCAATGATCTTGTTGTTTGGATTGACTTAAAAAAAATATTTTTCAAAAAATACATTTTTATCATTTAAACATTTTTGATAAAAATTGATTAAAATCTACTTAAAATACTATTTTGAGTAGTTGTCGAATATTTTAATTTTTTTAAAAAATAATTTATTTTTTAAGTTAAACACTTGAAAATATATTCTAAACATATGAAACTAAACAAAGGAGTGGAAGTATTGGCCTCTTTCAAGTTCTTGTTTGAAGTTGTTTAAAGACATGTTTTTTTTTTTCCCTCTCTTGATGTTAATATAAAAAGAATTATTTAAAATGTAGCTTTGTCGTGGAAATTGCCCATCAACATAAGGAACCTTTGCACGCGAAAATTTTAGATTACGAGCCTCTAAAGCCCAAAATGATTTGTTGGACATTTTTTGTTAACATAGGTAATTTTTTTTACACTTCTTGTTGGCACTTTTTGCCTGTCAACGAATTGAAAAAAAACAGAGAATACATAATTTTGACAAAAACTTACATATTTTTGTGTCAACAAAAGTATTTTTATCGATATTTTTGCAAATCAACTTAAATAGAAATATGTGTTAACGTTTTATAACTGTCAATATATGTAATTTAAATTTAATAAATAATTTTAAGCTGTAAATTAAAATTTTATCGACGTTTTTTTTGTCACGAGCATCAAGAAAATAAAATTCATATGTTACATAGTCCAAATTTGTAGTAGCGGAGGAGAAGAAAAGAAAGAAAATAAGAAAACAAGCAAAACTCGGTGGATAGGAAAAGGAAGAAAATGAGTATTGGATAGGAGATTGAGGAGTTCTCATTTTATGGTGGATATACAAGGGTTGGAAATTGAAATTAATGAGTATATGTCTTTTAATCACTAATTAAGGAACCCTGCTCATATTACGTTCCGAATAATTCGGAGATGAAGATGATTTGACTTAGGGACTGTTTGGGACACTGAATTGAAATAGGATATCTGATGTTTATGTTTGTGGAATTCATATGTCTGTGTTTCGGTGCAGAGTTGAGTTCATATGTCTGGATATATAGTGCACTTTTTTGAACTCTAAATAATAGGCTTTTATGATTACTATTTTTGTTTTGAAATTTTTTTATTCAATTATTTTGTCCATCTTTGTTTGAATAAAATATGAGTTGCAATTTTTTTCTTTTAATTTTTAAAATTTTTCTTTCTTTCTTTCTTTCTTTTTTGGCAATGAGCAATAATTAACCTATTACATTTCTTGTAGAAATATGGTTAAATAAAATGAGAAACTAAAGCGAAATTAAAACCTTTGATTCTAACTAATTTTTCTCCATGAATTTCATTTCATCTTCTTATTTTCTTCTTCTTCCTATTGTTGCTTTATATTTTTACTATGTCATGAACTTTTTTTTTAATTAAATCTCCCTCATCATCGTAACAGTCAATGAAATGTCACCACATTCTTTCAACAGTTTCACTTTTATTTTCTCTAAATTTGGAGGATTATCGAGAATAAATATATATTTTTCACTAATTCTTATTGGAAAATGTTCTAGAAAAAAAATTCATTTTATGATTTTTTTTTTGTTATATGTTACATACTTTTTAACTACATACATACTTTTCGTCTAAATATGCTTAACACTCATTTGATATGTGAATTCATTACGTATAAATATTGTACTTAATGTAGATAAAATAATATTTTTTTATATAATCAACAACCCTGCAACATATTTTAACAGTCACCAGTCTTATAATAATCGAAAGTGCAGGGTTAGTTCTCGGAGTGTGTTAGTGGCCGATGGGTGGAGCCATTGAAAACATGAGAAGAAGGGAGAGTCGGGGTGAATTGGTAAAATATATTATAGTAGTCGAAAGTGCAGAATTAGTTCTCGAAGTGTGACAGTGGCTGATGGGTGGAGCCATTAAAAACATGGGAAGAAGGAAGAGTTGGGATGAATTGGTAAAATATACCAACTTAACTCCACCAACATTGAAAGTTGATGGGCCAAACAATGAGTTGGTATGTTATATCAATTCAACTCAACTCATGTTGGTGAGCCAAACACCCCCTTAGAAATTTTGTGTTAAAAGTAGTGTGAGTTATTATTTTACAAATATTTTTATTATATTAATTTTTTAGGAAAATTTTTAAGTTTTAAACCAATTTTTATAATTTATAATTCTAAGTAAACGTGATAAAAAAAATCATTTCGATTGTAGTCCATTACAATTGATCAATCAATAGAATGTCATCATAATTACATCAATTTTCATTACGGATTGATAACATGTCTTAAACGAAATCTTATTACAAACTTATAATGGGATCTTGATTTGAAATGTGTATTAATTAGTGCAGTTTGAGAGAACTTAGTTTTGGTTGATGAGTTTTAATAAGTCTTTTGAGTTCAAAAACTATGTGTGTTTTTATAATTTATTTTTAAATCTAAATTTATATACATAGCTCTTATGATTAACAAACTTACAACTTTGAGACAAACGTAGCAACATGTTTTTCAATTATGTTGAGGACCCCACATTAAAAAGGTAGGGATACCTCATTAATCTTTAAAAAATACATATGCTATTTCTCTCGTTATCAATTGATTTTGATATGAAATCTCATGCTTTTCTAATATAATATTAAAACCTTTCGAAGTGGAAATAGACATGTTGAAGATCTATTATCTCATTGTCAATTGATTTTAAGATAGAAGCCCATGTCAATAATAAACTATATACCATAACTATCAAAGTAATATTTGAAAAACATTAATAAATGCAAGGTTAACATTTAACGAGGTAAAAGGAGGAAGTAAAACTGAAACTAACATATATATAACATAACTGCAGGGATGAATTTGGAGTTAGTGAGGAAATACAGAGAAAATGGTTTGAAGGAGGGTGAGAAGAATGAGGAAGGTTGCAGCAAAGAAGGAGATAAAGGCCCATGGCGTATTAAAATAGTTATGTTTGAGTGAAGCTTTGGCCTTGTTCCACCATCCATCGCAGTATGCACGCAGATCTTTGCTGATATGGTCGTAGTGGGTGGAGTTCGGGATAGTGACAAATTTATTGAGGTTGTTAAATAGATCCGAAACTTCTTTATCACTACCGCCAATATTATTGATTATGACTCCGGCCTCCACAAGTAAATGCACGTCCTTCTTTGTACTTATCAAATGATCCAGAAATATGACATATTGGCATAGATACTTATTCCTATGACTCTGGCTTCCTGTGGGCAGTTGCTCAAATGCTAGCACGTTTCGCAATATAAGTTTAAAGTCATCATAAATATGTAAAGGTGGGATTTTCAAAACCCCATTTTTGAAGCTTATGTCCATCAAATATTTGGCATCTTTTGCTTTCTTGATGGTGACACCAGCCTCGCAAAGCTTAGTTATGGATGGAGGAAGCAACACTTCCTCATCAGCCTTTCTCCGAAGACAACACAAGCATACTCGGAACAAGTTTAAGAAATTTCTCTTCTTCTTCCTCTCACTGTTTTGCTGCATACGGTTGGGTGGGGGGTGGAGGTAGAAACTTAAGAAATCCACCAAGTGCTTTGGTTGTGTATTACCCCACTGGAGAGGGGAATCTTTATATTCACCTACCAATGACCAATTCCTCAAAACAAACCATTTAACTAGATCAATAATGGACTCAGGCCCGTCGGGGATTGTTGGTATTAGGTAAAACAAATTTTGAAGAAGAAAGAAAAGAACTTGATTTTCCAACTTCATCAAATCATAAAATATATCTACGGTCATTCTTTGGTAGAGTAATGAAAAATATGCAGTGTTATATTCTAGTATAAATAATTCCACCATGAAACAAGCATCCACAAGCATCATTCTAAGAAACTTACGATCGTCCATGTCTATGGGTTCTGCATAGCAATTGCGGGCTTCTTTAATCCAAGAATGAGCTTTTCCCACGAGCGTCTTCAACGATCCGGTTTCCAGTAGGTCCTCCAACGATATAATTTTGGCAGCATCATCATTCAATAAATTTATTTTCTTATCACCGATACGACCTAGAAAGTTAATAAGACCTTGAAGCTTATATTGTTCTGCGACTTTAAAATCCATTTGATCACATTGATGGTGGAAAGGACCAATAGAAATAACTTGAGGGGTGTAGGCTTTAGGATTCATGTGGCGCAGCTGTTTGGAAACTCGATAGATGCTACTTTTTTCATTAATAGGAGGCAGTTGCTTCAACATGTATTCGATCGATATCACAACATCACTACATATATTTTCATCCTCACTAGTTTTTGCCATGTTGTAATATAGGTCGTTTGCTTCAAGCACTTCACTTTCACTATTATTTTCCCTTACATCCATGTTTTGGATCCTCCTTCAACAAAAACATAAACAACAAAATCATCATAATTTCAAAAAATCATTCCGTAATCAAACGACACCTTAATTTAATTATTTTTATCAATTACAATATTGTAATAACCATTGTCTATTTTATTGTGTCCAAACAATTCTAATTTAAAGCGTGTTTGTTAAAAGTCATAAGCAGATAACACAATTTGACTTCTAGTTTAATTTCCTTGCATATTTGATGATAAATATACAAAATCGATCAAAATGGTAATTTTTTTAAAATATAAAACTAAAATAGACGTTTGATAATTAAAGGACTAAAATGAACCCAAGTTAAAAGTAAGGGTACAATAACCAATATTTTTAAAGGTATAATCATAGTTTAAAATTTTGGTCAAAATTTTGAAACTTCGTTGATATTTTAGTAGGGGATTTTTTACTTTCCCTCCATTTCTCAAAATTTCTCGAAATTTCGGTTTTTCATGTTTTAATTTAATTTTATTTTTACAATGAGACGAGCTCAATGATAGTTTTTTAAGATTTATGGACTTGTCTTGATTACACAAATTATATAATTTCACACATCAATGTATAATTTCACCTCAAAATCTCAAAATTGAATTGATGTGAATTTTATTTTCTTTACCGTGCAAAGCTTTCATTTCCAAGAAATCAAAATCGAGAAAAATGACATATATATATTTTCAACTTAATTCAAACATTTTTCCATTGAATTTTCACATCATTTCACCTCAAAATTGAATTGATGTAAGTTTTGTTTTTTTTTTTTTACCATCCAAAGCATTCATTTTCAAGAAACAAAAAAAAAAAAAAAAGAGAGAGAAAAATAACATATATATTTATTTTTAACTTCATTTAGATATTTTTTCATTGAATCTTCACATCATTTCA
Source organism: Benincasa hispida (assembly GCF_009727055.1). Classification (NCBI taxonomy): domain Eukaryota; kingdom Viridiplantae; phylum Streptophyta; class Magnoliopsida; order Cucurbitales; family Cucurbitaceae; genus Benincasa; species Benincasa hispida. Next base: position 25,011,639 of record NC_052352.1, on the reverse strand, counting down.
CCTCAAAATTGAATTTGATGTAAGCTTTATGTTTTTACCATCCAAAACTTTCATTTTAGACATGCACATTTTATAATAAATAATTTACAATTATTTTATATGCAAACATCTCACGTCCTCCAATTTTGTAATTGATTACCATATATGATATTATTTTGTAATTATTTTTCCATTTCTTTTTTGGTTTTCTACTATCGCATCGACATCTACATAGATATTTACACTATACATTTAAATGTTGTCTTACTTTATATGAATGATGATTAAAAGTAGTCAAATATAGTCTAATTAGGCTACAATCAAAGTATCATTAACTAATTACAATAATTTCCATAAAGCTTTCCGAAATTTTTATCGATATCGACATTTTCATAGAATAGGGGCTTCAATATTTTGATCGATATCGATATTTCGAATATCGACTATTAAAAAAAAAAAAGCAAAAGGAAGCTTAACGAGTTTAAGGGAAGAAAAAAAGTGAAAAAGTACCTTGTGTGCAAATTTGATGGAAGGAGAATAGGAGATGGTTAGTGGTAGATGAAATGTGGGAAGAAGATTGAGTAAGAGAGGGTTTATGTGGAAAATGGTAGAAAAAGAAAAGGCAAGCCCTTCTTATAAATAACCCCAACTTCAAGTAGTGTGATGGTTGGCTAACTTAAAGAGCACATTAAATTTAAATTATATGTGTTCATTTGTATTCAACCAATAGACTTGATATTCCACTCTGAAATTAAAGGACAATGAGATATACTTAATAAGGTAGATGCATTTTATACTCCCACATAGAAGAGTTATGAATGGGAATTCATGTGAACTCTCATTCATTTCATGAGAATTTTAGTATTATCTAATTGAAATCAAATAAAAAAAAAAATTATACCATAGTCCACATAAATTATCTCTTAATAATCGTTAGATATTTCACGATTATGATAAAATCAGTACACAAGTGAGTTTTATATATAGGTCATTTTTTAAGTTAATTCTACAAAATTTTACAATGTTTAAAACCTTAGTGCAGTGATGAGAGAAGTGCAAACTATCATAAAGATAAACCTTCGATGTCTGATTTCAATTCCCAACTAATGAAAAAGTGTTTTTTTTCCTAAAACAAAATTCAAGTTATTTTTTTAGTTTTTGCTTTCCCACTTCTCTCTATAAAATTGACATTTATTTTTTTAATTAAATGTTATAATAACTAAATTATAATTTAAATATTAAACATTATTTTAGCACAAAAAATAATTTAAAATGATCATTTTTCTAAAATTAATCAAAATTATTGAAAGTTCATGTTAAAAGATCATGAATGTGCTTATTCTATTTTTTTAATACTTAAATTATGCTTTTAACTGTTTTAATAATAAATAAATATCATAAAATAACTTAACACATTAACTATATACTTGAATGTTGTTTATTAGCCCACATGATTTTAATTGATATTAAATATGTATACTTGATTAAGAGATTCGAGGTTTGAATTTTTCATTCTCTCTTTTTATATATATATATATACTTTATAATTTTATAATAAAAGAGAGAATATTTAAGTTTACCTTTTTGTTTCATAATCTAGCTCTGATACCATTCATATCTTTGGTGTGTTTTAAAAAATTGATAATTTTGATTACTTTTTGTGCTAAAATAAATTAAATTATAACATTAATAAAAAAAATTAATATCAATTTTATAAAGAAAAGTGAGAAAGAAATAAAAAGTAGAAAAGAAAATTTTCACAAATAGAAAAATGTCAAACTATTTACATAAATAGTAAAAAAAAAACCCCGAAAGACACTGGGTCTATCAGTGATAGACTTCTATCTATTTCTATCAATAATAGCCACTAATAAACTTTTATTAGTTCTTATCGAGATTAAAATTTTATTATTTTATGTAAATAATTTTTCTTATTTTTCTATTTTTTAAAATCTCTCAAATAGAAAATTTAAAAAAAAGCCTGTATTTTGTTTGGAAAAAAAAAAAAAAAATTAAAGCTCCGTATAAGTTATGGGTGGGTTTCATAAAGAGGGAATTAATTACTTTTTCCCAAAACAATTTCAGGTAGGATGGTAAAAATTTCCAAGTTATTAATAGTAGAGTTAATATTTTACGTACCCCTTTTATATCAGACACCTACCTCACTAGTGCAAACGTTGGAGACCCAAGTCAACTCAATCTCTTTCCCGCTTACCATTCAACCTCCTTGAATACCATCTTTACAGGGGTGTAGAAATATTCATATAATTAAATGAGTAAATTTTACAATATATTCATTAACTTGAAACTTTAGGTTAAAAATACTTTTAAACGTGGGTAAGAATGTCTTAAACTCCTTTTGAAAGTTCAATGATATTTTTTACATAAAAGATAAAGTTTATGAACATTTTTATAATTTAGCTTAATTAAATCTATCAAAATCATTTAGTTTAAACTTTTTAATTTTGTGGTAACTAAACATGCATGGTATCATGTTCCGAGTTCAAAACTATATGTAATGTCATTTCATTTTAAGATAATACTAATTTCCACTTGTTGAGTCTTCTATGAGTCTTCAAGTCTACAAGTAAGAGGGGGAATGTTGAAGTGGTGGTATCGTTGACTCCACCATAGAAGCTGAGTATGTAGCGGCTTGTGAAGCTGCTAAGGAAGCTGTTTGGCTCAGGAAATTCTTGACTGATCTGAAAGTTATTCCAAACATGTCAAAGCCCATCACACTTTATTGTGATAATAGTGGTGTTGTGGCCAATTTCCGAGAGTCTAGGAGTCACAAGCGTGGCAACATATAGAGCAGAAGTATCATCTCATCTGAGAGATTGTGCATCGAGGGGACGTGATTGTCAGCAGATAGCTTTGGAGCACAACATTATTGCTCCATTTACAAAAGCCCTCACGGCTACGGTATTTGAGGGTCACTTACATAGTATAGGCCTATGGGATAGACCACGTCTGGACTAGGACAAGCGGGAGATATTGTACTGGGCGCGTGTTATGCCCTAGTTTATTATTTGTGTACTTTGTATTTTGATTATATTGTACACCCCACTAGTTTAGGTCAAGTGGGAGATTGTTGGGGTTGATGCCCTAAATCTCATAGGGTCCTATAGTTTGTAATCATTGTTGAACAAATTCATTATGTATTTAATAAAATATTTGATATTTTATTCATTGTCTATAAAATATATGGTATTTTAGTTGCATTAACTACAAACCAATAAACTAACATCCAAAGTTATCTTTGTAACTTAAACATGTATGTGGGGACATACGGGTAGATCATGTTTAAGTGATAACCTAAAAGGTCTGTAGTAGATGGATAAGGCTGGGTACCTTATCCTTGTGACACTACGAGAATGACCCGCTTTATAGGGGTTACAATTGTTGTGAAGTGCTACAAATGATCTAATCCGGATCATTCATGTATAGACATGCGAGCGGCGATATCCTATATAAAGGAGTTTGTATAAGACTATACCACGAAATGTTTAGTCTCATTATATAACGCTGTTCATAATAGAGATTTACATTTCACCAGGATGACCATAGGTAACATGACTTGAATCTTGAGTGAGTTGTGAACTTTTGCCTATGAGGGCGATCCTTCTTTGATTTGTATAGGTGAGAGTGGCCAGATCGCCGACTCAACAAGCCTACTATTTTGGGGATTCGTCTGATATAGGAGCTGGGAACACTACTACACAAGATGGAATTCACTCCTTCCCTGAGGCAGGGGTAAGTAGATAAATTGCTCTCTTAAGGGCTAATTCAAGGTCTTGAACAATGTGGTGCCACACCCTCTCCTAGCCCGAGAGAAGTTTAGTCATAGTTGGACTATGATCTATTGTTCATTAGAGGGATTAGTGACACTTAAAGAGTTAGATGTAACTATAGGGGCAAAACGATAATTTGATCTAGTTGTACTTATGAGCAATTTGTGAAGGGTCATCGTACTGTTGATGGGTTATATCCAATGGACTTAGAAATATATCTGTAGTGCAAAGAGTGCAGCTTTCTGTCTCTAATAGAATGCCCGATAGTTAACAGATGGTGAATAATGTAATTAAAGAGTTTAATTAATTATTCATGTACCGTTGGAGCTATGTCCATGAGGTCCCCTTGGTAGCTCAATAGGATTTAGTTGAGAATCCGTTTTTGGATTAATTTGAATTGTTTAAATTAGTAGAGGGATTTAATTATTTATGATATAATTAAGTTGTTTCAATTATATGTAATATAATTGTGATAATGTATTTGATACATTATAGCTTAATAGAAGGAAATAAATATTTGAATGAGATTCAAATCTATTTTTTATGAATGAGAATTTTGTTAAATGTAATATAAATATGATTTATATTAAATACCATATAATAGAGAAAAGAAACTATAATTTATATTGTATGTGATACAATATTAAAACTATAGGTTATATGTTATATTTGATATAACATATAATTTAATATATATATAATATGATAAGTTAGTTATCATATTTATATTTATATTATTATTAAGGTAATTGCAATTGATAGTATTTTTAAGAATAATAACTAAGTGTATAACATCATTTAAAAAAAAATTGTAAATATAAACAAGTCTATCTGCGATAGACTTCTATCGTTTATAGACTTTTACCAGTAATATGGTCTATCACTGATGGAGCACGAGACATACGCAGCGGGAAAATGACCTAATTACACTCTAATTGCTTTTAATTTAAAGGAAAATAGTATGTAATTGAAGGAAAAAACCAGTAAATTAACTTACATTTGAAGCTCTTGAAAACCATTTTTCCTCGTTGAATCTCGATTCGAACTCTTTCGAACCACCACTAGAGTTGACCTACTATCCTTTGGACTCAGAACCGGGTTGTGGGACCCGATAGATGAAGAAAACCGAGAGAGAGAAAGAGATGGAAAAATAAGAATGAATTTGGGTTTGAGTTTTTAATTTTTCAACCCATTTATGAAAAATAATTTTTGCAAAAATGGCCAAAGTCTTTAATCCAAAATTGAAAGCCCAATTTATAGAAAAATGCATGCAACAATTGCATGAAACAAATCCATAAAAACCCAACACCTAGAATCCACTATCTAAGTGGGTTTAATGTCTCTACTATAAGCCAACACCTATCCCACTATTTTGTTAGTGGAATTATCCAACAAAAGTTTGGATTATCCCACTAACTTTAGTCAAAGGGCAAAATAGTCATTTGGTCAAAGTCAAATTTTGACCAAAAAATCAACATTTTGACTTTTTATGATTTTTTCAGTGTTGACTAATTTTGACCTCCTGAGCATGAATACGCATTCATTTTCTCGAAATTCAAATCACATTTGAATATAAGGTCGGTCAAAGTTTGACTTTTCAAAGTCAAAAGTCAACTCTTTGACTTTTTACATCTTTGACCATTTCCATTATTTCCGAGCTTCCGAATATGAACGTATTCATATTCTTGATATTTAAATCACATTTAAATATTAAAG
>NC_052352.1:25001880-25003507 GCF_009727055.1 Benincasa hispida | reverse complement strand
CTGTATCTCTAAACTGAAAACCGACAGTACAATATCTAATATATTGTCGGTCTATCTCTCTTCACCTAATTCAAACAATTCAAATTATTCTCATCACACTTGTTCTAAGTTTATTCCATATGAGCTTAGTAGGATCTCTCTCTGATATAAAATTAAGAATGCTATAGTAGAATTGACGATCTTCTTGTAAACACAAGGCTCGTCAACATTCTGTTCAAAGCCATAAGATTTGATTGTACTATCAAATCTTATATTCCAAGATCTAGAAACTTGTTTCAACCCATAAATGGATTTTTGAAGCTTACAAACCTTTTGTTCTCGACCCTGTGCAATAAACCCCTCTGGTTGAGCCATATAGATACTCTCCTCAAGATTTTCGTTTAGAAAGGCTGTCTTGACATCCATCTGCCAAATTTCATAATCATAAAAGGTGGCAATGGATAAGAGTGTTCTAATTGACTTAAGCATGGCAACAGGAGAGAAAGTTTCTTCATAGTCCGCTCTCTCTCTCTGGGTATAACCCTTTGCCACATGTCGAGCCTTAAAAGTTTGTACTTTACCAGCTTAGTCTCGTTTTCTTTTGTAGATCCACTTACAACCAATTAGTTTTACATCATTTGGTTGATCTACAAGTTCCCAGATGGAATTGAAGTACATAGACTCCATTTCGAGGTCCATGGCTTCGACCCACTGATCATGGTCCACATCTTTCATCGCCTATTTATAGGTTGATGGATCCTCTATGCCGTCATCAGGTATGATGACTTGTGTTTCTGTTAAACCCAAGTAACAGTCAGGCTGATGAACAACCCTCCCACTACGTCGAGGTATTCTCAACTCTTGAGAAGGATGTGATTGACCAGATGTACTAGTTTTACCTACTACTTCAGTAGATGAACTAGCTTTATCGGTAGAGTTTTTGGAAATTTCATTCAATACTAGTCTACTGTGAGGTTGATGACTTCTTATGTGGTCTTCCTCTAAGAATATGGCATTTGTCGATACAAATACCTTATTCTCTTGAGGATCGTAAAATAGACCACCTTTTGTTTCTTTTGGATAACCTACAAATAGGCATAGTTTTGAATGACGTTCCAATTTTTTAGGATTTTGCACCAACACGTGTGTCAGGCATCCCCAAATCCTAAAGTGACATAAACTGCATTTACACCCTTTCCATAGCTCATAAGGTGTTTCTAAAACATTTTTAGAGGGAACGTTATTCAAAATATAGACAACAGTCTCTAATGCATGTCCTTAAAAGGAATCAGGTAACTTAGCAAAGCTCATCATTGAGTGAACCATGTCCAACAAGGTTCTGTTTCTTCTTTCAGATACACCATTCTACTGAGGCATATTAGGTGCAGAAAGTTGTGACTTGATTCCGCGTTCTATCATATAGTCCTGGAATCTTAAGTCCATGTACTCCCTACCTCGATCTGATCGTAGTGTCTTAATTGTTCTACCTATTGGTTCTCAACCTCAGCCTTATATTCTTTGAACTTTTCAAAAGAATCAGACTTGTGATGCATTAGGTAAATATGACCATATCTTGAATAATCATCAATAAAACTGATGAAATATTCATACCCACCTCGAGCTTTGACATTCATCGGTTCACAGAGAT
>NC_052352.1:24956364-25001305 GCF_009727055.1 Benincasa hispida | reverse complement strand
ATATCATTTTTAGTAAAAACATTAATCTTTTAAATCCAATAAAGTTTAGCAAAAAAAAAAAAAACTAATAATGTACCCTTCATTATTATATTTTGCAACAATATTTCAATGGTTTAGAATAACCTTCACCGAGGGGTGATCGACTATTCCTCCATTGAACCAAGACTATCTTGATTAGATACTATCACCAGAATAACTCTTATCCCTATAGTAACTTAGTTATCGCTACTTTGATCAAGAATTTACTAACACTTAGTAGTTCTCGTAAGTGTGACCCTCCATTTTTAGACCTCAAAGATCGAAATCATTATGCTCCAGAAGTTGGAAAGACAAGAATGAAAATGGACCTGAGAGACCCTATCAATTTCTAGAGTTCGTGGAGTTCTGAATCTTATAATACAACCCTCTGATTGGTAAGGTCGCTCTAGGGCAAACATGCAGGCGCATTATAGGAATCTCATGGTGCGACCTAATGGAAGAGACCATAGGACGTGTTGACACACTTCCTTCTCCCACTTACTATGAATAACTTCCCCTATTCACCTTGGTATTGACTCACTCAAACACTCTCCGAATGGAGTCCGCTCCCAGGGCGGCCAAAAGCCAAACATGAATCTCATGGTGTGAACTCTTAGGGACGCTAGAGCTAAAAGTACGTTACTCTCCCCAGCTGAAGTGTTCTACACGATTAGGGTATAAAATACTTAGCGATACATTTCGACTAACTAAACATATCCTAAGTCTAGGTGATTCATCCGAGTATAACTTTTATATTGGATTTTTAACCTACGATGTCTAGGTGATAAACAAATTTTATTACCTCACACTGCTTACGCATGCTCATAAAACCGGTTTAACCTAACTCAGACGCCGAAGATCTCCAGGTAGTAGGTGTTCCGTGAACCGTCAACTTAAAAACCTTCAACCTTAGTCATCTTATCTGACTTTTTGCCAAGATCTTGCCAGATGAGTTTTCTTGTAACTTTCGGTTTTACAAGATATTGACCTATTTTCCATGAAAATTGGGATTGCTTGATGGTTAACCCTAAGTGAGCATGCATCTTATCTGTGTTATAGATTTTAGAAGTTTAGGTTATTTTATAACAATTATAAAATAAATTATAACAATTATAACCCTATAACATTTATCTATAACATGCTTCCTTCAATCAAACATGCTTTAATATAACACTTATATTAAAACTAAGCATGCATAGTCTATATTTTATAATACTTATAAGATATAACAAATGCATGTCACATGCTTTTCCTATGGTGGGGTTTTAAAACTATATGACATACTATATGCATACATAATCATACAACATTATACATCAGATGCATAATAGGTAAACAACATTAAAGTGGACTGATTTTGGCATTAAAAACAAACAAATAACTAATTTATTAAAAAATCAGCAACCAGCTTCCTGGAATCGGCTTCAAACACTTTGAACCATCTGGAACCGCTCAGAAACCACTTGAACCGGCCCAAAAACTCCAAAACCAAGTTGAACCGGTCAAATTGGCTCAACCAAGTCAAATAGATCGGTCCAGACTGTCTGGACTGGCTGGTCAACTTTCGCTGGCGCGGTCAAATGAAAATCGAACGGAAGCGCCAAGGAAATACTGGGTCGAAAGGAAATGGGCGGGCGGAACGTGCGGGTCGTGTGAGCAGCTTTCAACTGGGTTGGATGGAGCGGGCGGTTGGAACCAGGTTGGAGCACTTCAGTCACAGTTGGCGCGCGTGGGGCTTCCCCGAACGCAGGTCAGATCTCAAGGCTTGCGGGTCAGGTTTGGGGCAGAATTCGAGTTTGTGATTGCATTTTTCTTCAATTTTGCTGCTGTCCTCTCTTTCTCGGAATCAGAAATTTACAAGCCTAATTTCAACTCTAATGACTCAAAAATTTACAGGACCATTTTTTCACACTAATGCTAAAAAACATGTGAGCAAGTACAAATTTCCACAAGCTAAATTTAAAGAAAAAAACAATGCCAAAAATCATAATAAATCCACTTTAGTCCACATTTCATTCACACTTGAATAGAAAGGAAAAAAAAACACCACAAAAGCAATTAAGCGGTAAATTCTAGCATTTGCTCTTTGATACCACATGATGAAACATGATACATAACGCAGCAGAAAAAAGGACCTAATTACACTTCTAATTGCTTTTAATTAACGAAAAATAGCATGCCAATTGAAGGAAAAAAAAAAGGTAAATAACTTACCTTTGAAGCTCCGAAAACCGCTCTTTCCTTATTGAATTTCGATCCGAACTCTTTTGGAGCACTACTAGAGTTGACAACTATCCTTTGGACTTAGAATCGGTTGTGGGACCCGATAGGATTGAAGGAAAACCGAGAGAGAGAAAGAGATGGAAAAATAAGAATGAATTTGGGTTTGGGTTTTTAATTTTTCAGCCCATTTATGAAAACTAATTTTTGCAAAAATGGCCAAAGTCTTTAATCCAAAATTGAAAGCCAATTTATAGAAAAACGTCATGCAACAATTGCATGAAACAAATCCATAAAAATCCAACACCTAGAATCCATTATCTAAGTGCGCTTAATGTCTCCACTATAAGCCAACACCTAGTTCACTATTTTGTTAGTAGAATTATCCACCAAAAATTTGGATTTTCCCACTAACTTTAGTCAAAGGGCAAAATAGTCATTTGGTTAAAGTCAAACTTTGACAAAAAAGTCAACATTTTGACTTTTTATAATTTTTTCCGTGTTGACTAATTTTGACCTCTTGAGCATGAATCCACATTCATTTTCTCGAAATTCAATTCACATTTGAATATAAGGTCGGTCAAAGTTTGACTTTTCAAAGTCAAAAGTCAACTCTTTGACTTTTTACATTTTGACCATTTCCATTATTTTCGAGCTTCCGAATATGAACGTATTCATATTCTTGACTTTTTACTATATCACATATACTTATCAGTTTCTCTCTCTTCACCTAATTCGAACAATTCAAATTATTCTATCACACTGTTCTAAGTTTATTCCATATGAGCTAGTAGGGGAACCTAATGGACCTACGATCATAGGCTCCAACAATCCGAGATTAACCGGTAAAACTCTTTAACCTAATTAATCAACATTTGTTAACTAACGGGTCATTCTACTAAAGTTCCGTAGTTGCACTCCCTTCACTATCGATATATTTCTGTCCATTTGATATAACCATAATCAATAAGCTAATCCTTCACAGGTTATTCATAATCTTGGCTGGGTCATAAAAACTGTTTTACCCCCAAGACTACATCTTATTCCTTAAGTTCCACTGATCCTCTAATGAACAATTGGTTTAAGGTCCAACCTATAAACTGAACCCCTTTCAGGCCAAGGAGAGTGTGAGGCCCCTTGTTCAAGACCTAGATTCAGTACTAAAGGGAACAACCTATCTACTATCCCTATAATGGGTAGGAGTGAATTCCATCTTACACCCTATGTTTTCAGCTATCCACTTGATCTTACCCCTAAAATGGGAGGCTTATTGGGTCAGCGATGATGAGCTTCCCTCACCTATGCAGATTTAAGGATAATTTCGAGTGAATAGGAGTTCATAGTTAGCTCAGGATTAAGATTAAGTTACCTAGGTCACCAATTAATGAAATATTCAGTTTTATACATACAATGACATTTAGAACGTAAAAATGATTATTTCATGGTTCAGTCTTATGCAAACTCATTGCATAGAATGCCTCCACTCACATATCTCTATATGAACGATTCAGGATCACATCGTTTGTACTAACTACAAAGTGGGCCACATCCATAGTGTCCCCAGAATTAGGCGCCCAACCTTATTCATATACTATAGACCATTTTTGCTATATATTTAAACTTGATCCACATTTATGTCACTACATAAAGTTCAAACTACATTAAATAGCCTCAGGACCTTAGTTTATTGGATTCAAGATTACAATTTCAATAAAAGTTTTATCGAAAAACAAAACAAAATATGTTTATTAATTTACAAACTACGAGTTTTAGGACATAAAATCCAACAATCACTGATAAACTCCTACCAATGATATGGTCTATCACTGATAAGCTATTTAAATTTGGTCATATTTGCAATTTTTTTTTTACATTATGTTATATTTGTTAATACTTTGGGTCTAATGTCTATATTTGCAACTGTCCCTTATTATTGTTATTTTAATAATAAGGAAGGGAGTTACAACTCCCTTCCCCATCTTTTCTTTCCACCCATATTAATGGTGGTTATTTTATGGCAAGTTAAAAAGAAAAGTTTTTTTTTTCTTCTTTTTAGTTGCTGTTGGTTGAACGATTTAGAAATATAGAAGTTTTTAGTGATTTTTGTCTTGGTTTTTGTGAAAGTTCTCAATCTTCTTCCTCCTCTACACATTAAGCTTTCCCTGTTAAATAAAATAGTCAGAGCCCACAATTTTTGGGTTCTCACCCTAAGAATACCAAAGTAATTTTATGGTAGTGTTTGGGTTTTGTTCGAGGTTTATCTTGAAGAAGGTCTTCAAGTTGTTCGTGATCCATTCAAGGGAAAATCGTGAAGAAAAGGTCTTCAAATTTGAGGTTTCTTGAAACCCTTTTCTTTTAAAGCATGCTGTAATTTAGATTTAAATGCATGTTTTATTGCTAGTTTATTGTTAAACTTTGTATTCAATAAATTATGGAATTTTGTTGATCCGCTTCTGCTCAAGGTTCTCCCATCAGAGTTCCTTCACCATGAATCTTTCAAGTGTTCTAAACTTATTACTTAGGTTAAATAAATCTTTGCCTTATTCATTTGTAGCCGTTTACATAAGTGAATATTTGTAAATGACTTTTAACTTGGTTGGTTCTAACAGAAGTTGCTTTACAGTAGAAAAAATATAACTTTTTCTAATGAACATTTCATTTATAACAAAAGTTTATACACAATATGTTTCTCACAAAAGATAAAAGAACTTTCATTATAGTAATAAAAATAAGTTTATCTTTTGTCAGCAACTGCATCTCCCACTGGTTGTTATGAGAAATACTCCCCTGTTCAAAACTTGGAGTTTACAAGGAACTAGTTTCATTGTCTTGCTTTCTCTGCACTTTTCTCCGTAAGGTATTGTTGGGCAATTTCTCTTCTAGTGCCCTTCTTCACTGCAGTGGAAACATTTTGCTTTATCTGTAGAATTTACCATGCCCTTTCTATCAGTAGGTTTCTTTTTCCCTTTCCATTTATTCTTCTTTACTGGAATACTCTTATTCTTTGAAGAAAAAACAATATCAGGCTTTTTAGAGGACGATCCTCTTTTCTCAGCAGTAGCAACATTTACTTCTGCTTTCAGTCCTTTTTCTTTCATCATGGTCTGGTAATCCTAAAGCTCATTGAGAAACATATTCAAGTTATACTCTGTTTTATTTATCAATGCATTCGTACGGAACTGCAAGAAACTCTTCGGAAAAGATTCAAGAATAAAACTAACTTGACTCTTCTCATCAACGACAACCCCGTTTGCTTCTGCCACATTGAAATAAACCATCATGTCCAGGACATATTTTCTAATAGAGGCCTCTTTTTTCATACGGCAACTGTAAACATATTTGATTGCATCATGCCTTAGGGAGAAGGACGGTTGTCCAAAAATTCTACACAGAGATTCCATAATCTCCCTGGCAGTGCTCATGCTTTCATGTTTCTTAGCCATTACATCTGATGTGCTGGCAAGAATATAGGCATGGCTTTCTCGTTAGCCTTGATCCATCTGTCGTATGCATCCCGAACATTTCAGTTTGCATTTGAGCTAGGAACGGGAGGACACTCCTTTGTTAAAACGAACCGTGGGTCATCTATCACCAGTATAGTATTTAGATTTGATTTCCACGTAGCATAGTTATCCTCGGTAAGTTTATCAGAAGCCAATAGTTGTACTAAAGAACTCGTCATTCTGAAAAGATAAACAAATTTTATTAGAGAATTGCTTTTAAACCCAATCATGTTGTAGCAAAGTAATAATGTAACCAAAATTCTCATTATTTTTGCAACGATACTATAGTGAGTCAGAATAAGTGCGATCGAGGGGCAGTTAAATACTCCTTCACTAAAGCAAGACATTCTTGATTAAATACTATCCTCAGAATAACTCATATTTTGATAGTTATTTAGCTGTCGTTTTTGGTCAGAACTGAAGGAAATCTTATTCAAGAGAACCTGTAGCAGAAGCAAGATTGATCCAAATCCATTGTGAAAAAATTAAAGGCATTCACAAACATACAAAAAAATTATGCATCTTCTAACAAATTACAACATGCTTTAGAAATTAAATACAAAAGGAATGAGAGATATACATTTGACACTCTCGCTGTCGTGAAGACTGGAACAACAACCTCTCGCTGTCGCTTAGAATGCCAACCCAATCTCTCGCTGTTGCTTAGATCACGAACAATTGCTTAGATCACGAACAATCTTCTCCATGAACAAGCAACCCTTTTGACACCACCCCTCGACAACCTTGGTATTCTCGGAGTGAGAATCTAGGAGGTGTGGGTTCTATTGGAATTGGTAGAGGGATGGAGGAAGGCAACGATCGAACTATACAATTAAGTAAGTAGGAGAATGAACTATCTATCGCATAGACTTTGTATGCTTGATCGTTTAGTAAATCTCACTAGGTACACGATCGTTTAGTAAAAACACTCTTGATCGTTTACACGATCGTTTAGTGAATCTCACTTGGCACGCGATCATTTAGTAAATCACTTTACATGATCGTCTAGTAAAAGGCGCTAGTACACGATCGTTTAAAAAATCACTTGAAGGTTATCGTGTAGTCTCTCGTGAGCTAAATGATTAGTCATGCACTTAACGAAGCGATTTTATCAAAAATGAAAACATTTTTTTATTTTATCCTTCAGTTATGAAAACTGAAACCTCCCACTTTCATGCATGGTTAAAGGAGAAACCACCCACAATTATCATATAATTGTTTTAATTATAAATAAATATAATAACTAACTTATAATATTATATTTATAACCTATAGTTTTAATATTACATCATATGTAACATTTAAACCATAGTTCTTTTTACTTTACTTAATATAAATCATATTTATATCAAAATCCTCCAATTAATATATCTCATACATCATATTAATTATATCACATATAATTGTATCAGTTTAATCATATCATATATAATCAAACTCCCTCTTGTCAATTTAAATACTTCAAACTGACCCAAAAACTGATTCTCAACTTGAATCCATTGAGCTACCAAGGGGACCTTATGGACCTGTAGCTTGAAGCTCCAACGGTTCGTGAACAACTGACTAAACTCTTTAGTCACGAGATCCATCATCCGTTAACCATCGGACACTCCACTAAAGACCGATAGCTGCACTTTTCTCACCACAGATATATTTTTGTGTCCATTGGATATAACCAGTCAACAGTACGATAACCCTTCATAGATCGCTCGTAAATACAGCTGGGCCAATTTATCATTTTTCTCGTGTAGTTACATCTAACTCCTTAAGTACCACTGATTCCTTTGATGAACAATACATGATAATCCTACTATGAGTGGACACTACTCGGGCCATGAGAAGGTGTGTGGCGCCACATCATTTAAGCCCTGGAATTAGCCCTTAATGGAGCAATCTATCTACTTACCCTTGCTTTGGGGAAGGAGTGAATTCCATCTTGTGTAGCTGAGTTCCCAGCTCCCCAATCAAACGAATCCCCAAAGTAGTAGGTTTGAGTCAGTAATCTGGCCATTCGAACCCATGTTGTAAGCGATCAGGTAGTAAGTTCGAGCTATCGTATAGTCTCTGAATTTACGAAGCGATAGGCAACATACACTTTGTGAGCAAATTACGTGATCTCTTGCATAATGAAAACAATTTTCATTTTATTCTTCAGTTACGAAAACCGATTGGAACTTCCCACTAACACACGGTTATGGAGAAAACGATGTGTACAATTATCCCATAATTGTCAAAATTAAAAAATAAATATAATCATATTATATTCATTAACCTATAGTTTAATATCACATATAAACATAGTGTTTTCTCCTCCATTAGATATAAATCATAATTATATCCATTTTCTTCCAATTAATGTATCTCATACATAAAGTCAACCATATCACATATAATTAACTAGTTCAATCATATCCCATATAATTAACTAGTTCAATCATATCATATATAATCAAACTCCCTTTTGTCAATTTGAACATTTCAAACTGACTCTAAAACTGATTCTCAGCTTGAATCTATTGAGTTACCAAAGAGACCTTATAGACCTATGGCTCAAAGCTCTAACGGTACGTGAATAGCTGACTAAACTCTTTAGCCACGAGATCCACCATCCGTTAATTGTTAGACATCCCACTCAAGACCGATAGCTAAACTCTCCTTACCATAGATATATTTCTGTGTCCATCGGATATAACCAATCAACAGTACGATAACCCTTCACAGATGCTCTTAAGTACAGCTGGGTCAATTTACTGTTTTTCCCCTACAGTTACATCTAACTCCTTAAGTACCACTGATCCCTCTAATGAACAATACAACATAGTCTTACTATATGTGGACACCTCTCCGACCATGGAAAGGTGTGTGGTGCCACATCGTTCAAGCCCCAGGATCAGCCCTTAAGGGAGCAATCTATCTACTTACCCCTGCTTCGGGGAAGGAGTGAATTCCATCTTGTGTAACTGAGTTCCCAGCTCCCAAATCAGATGTATCCCCAAAGTGGTAGGTTTGAGACGGTGACCTGGCCACTCGCATCCATGCAAATCAAAGGATTGATGACATGCAGAAATGCATGTCATCTTAGGTCTTTTACTTAGAATTATGAAGGTTGTTAGGCAGAATATGCGTCGATCATGATAGGAATTCACAAGAATATGAACTTGCGTTGATCAGCATGTCGAATCTCAGCTAACCCATTAATTTGCATTAATTATGCGTTCAATGTTCTATTTTTGTAGCTAATGTAGGAAATGAACGCAAACGCGGAAACCGGACCACCGCATAGATGACCGCATGGGGAGAAACAGTCCATCGCAAAGGAAAATGCATCTATCAACGCATGGATGTTGCGGTAATCAACCGTATGCGTCCATCGCATGGGAGTTGCACTCGTCAAGCGATTGCGGTCATCTTGTAGAGTTTTGGTATTAAGCGAATGCGTCCATTGAATGATTGCAGCTACGAAACAACGCAAACTAATGGGATCAACGCAAGGTAGGTGGAACAACACATTAACGCATCTACCTCGAGAAAATCTAAAGCTGATGTTGACATTTCACCTACCACGTTGTTAGTGGCAGAAGTTCAGAAAGGACGAATGCGTCGAACGTCAAACTCAGAGCAGTCCAATTAATGTTGTCGGTGATTCAGGCTCTATAAATAGAGGCCGAAGAGCTGAAATTCATCATCCAAAGATTATCCCTCAACCGGGGATTTTCCCCACGATCCAGATAAAATGCGCGAGAAGATGCCTGAGAGTTCTTCACCTCCTTCATCCTTTCCGAGTGACGACCGAAGCCTTCGACCGGAGTTAGATCTCGAGAGAGTCAGCTTCTCTGCCCATCCATGGCACCACCGGCAGCCTTGACGTGCATCCGCTGTAACCAAAAGGGTCAATTCTTTTCCTTTCTTTTTTTATATTGTATTGTATGGAATTTTGAATTAAGAAATTAATACAATGTGTTTTCAATGCATTTCTCTATTCCTTCGACTTCATCTCCACCTTCTTGCTAAGCATCTTTACTTTCATTGCAACACTTAGTGGGATTGCTTAGGTATTGCATACTTAGTCATGTAGATTAGGGATATGAAGCATGTAGCAACCCACCGAGAGGTGTGCATTGTGCGAGTATGTGAGTAATCTTATTTGCTTAGTGTAAAGCTGCTGCAACGCCTGTCTATGGGCTAACGCTTTGCTTGTCTATGAGTGAAGTTAGCAACAATCAACTGCCCGAGAGGGTAAGTGGTTGGACGCATTAAGCAAGGTATGCATTTTTCACTAGGGATAGTAACAATCTTAGGTCAGCGAAGTTTATGCGATTATCTTGTATTATGTATGCTTCATTCATCCATTAGGGATACTCGGTAGGGTAGTGTAAGGACAGGATCTAGGCTTGAGAAGGTCAGGTCAGAATCTAGGCTTGGGAGAGTGAGATTAGAACACATAATACAAGAGATAGGCACTTAGGAATGAGCACTATTTGTTATTAACGCATCGCATGCATCCTAGAGAAAGGATACGATTGAATGCGGTCACTGCAGCATTGTGTGTTTTTTGCATCATCGCATAGGAAAAGAGTAGAGACTTAGGAATAAGCTCTATGGACACTTTTGCATTCAACACATGCGTCCTAGAATTAGGAGCACCGCATTTCCATTAGAAAATAACTTGCCGTGTATGGTTGTAGCGTGATTGCATGGATTGCATTGACTAGGGTTGCCCTTGTGATCACTCTTAAGTTTTGCAATGAAAACATCTTCACATTTGATCTATTTTCCCACACATTTATTTCATGTCAAGGTTTGTTGCATCTCTACCTTTCACGCATATTTTCATTGCATTGTCTGTTAGATAGGAGTAGGAGTAGGATTAACGTAGCAATATCCCCTTCATTCTTTTATTTAAACCACCGCATGTATATCACCGCAAACATATAGCTACAAGTCCTTGTGTTCGACCTCGGATTATCCGAGAAATTTGCGTTGGAATTATACTTGGTTCCATCGCAAGAAAACTTGTGGCAGGATGCCTGGTCATTGCATACATTCGTTAACGGAATTTTCATTCCAACGCATGACCATCGACACATGACTATCAACGCATATCTTAGGAACATGCATCGCATACCGCATCCAAGGGAAGTTGGTTGTCGAGTAAAATTGACTTCCAATTTTCCATCATCAAGTTTTTGGCGCCGTTGCCGGGGACTTGGCAACTAAATGTTTGTTAAGTTTTGTGTCTCTGCGAGCAAACTTTTTATCTTGGGTGTATTGTAGTTTGTGCGACTAGGTTGCAAACAATATTGAAGTGTAGGCGATGCGCTGAAAGCCAATGTTGACCCCAAGGTAGAAGGGCAATCAGTCGCAAAAGAGCTGAAGGTAATTCTAAGCACATGACGGCCGCATGCGCCCAACAATTGCCAGAAGTTCCAATGTTCAGGGCAACTTGACCCAAGCAGTTGAGAGCCATCTCCTGCATGGAAGACTCCTTGCGGTGACAACACTTCTATTTTTCCAGGGACGTCTTCTGCTCTATCTTTACTTTGCTTTCTTAGTATAGGTTATTTTATTTTATTTTCATTGTTATTTTAGATATATGGCTGCTTCCTTGGTTGTGGTACGTTTGCTCTTGTAGGTGCAACGATAAGTCTCTTCGGTTCGTAGTTTAACGGAAGAATTCCTCTCACCTTTCAACGCATGGCTTCAATCACGTGGATTTTAATGCATGAGCGCTTGCATTGTTCTACCTAAGGTCTTTTCTTGTTATCTTGTATGCCTTATCCTCGTGAAATTCTCTTTTTCCCGATTGCATTGTTTTGCGATGTTTCTATGATGGTACGTGTAGTTCACCACATTTTCTAACTAATCAATGCAAGGCATTCTTTATTTTTTTTAGCTTCTTCAAATTTTGGAAGTCTTGAGTTTTATCTTGTGCAAACCTTTGTTCAAACATTTATTAACGCATTCTTGTAATTTTGTCTTTAGCTTTGCAATGAGAACGCTGCCAACCTCTAAGTTTGGGGGTGACAGCAGTCTCGGAGAATTGCGTTCATTATATTGCGATCATTTGAAAAAAAAAGTTGAAATGAGCTTTTGGGAATAATAACTCCACTGTCAACGCAATGGGGAAACTCATGTTGATAAGAGTTAAGTTGTGAAAGGCACTTGCTCGTAGTTGGATGTTCGCATGACACACGTGGGAGCAAGCCAAAATGAAGGCAAGTCACCAGGATCAGCGCATTAGCACAACTCCTCTGTCCGGCGCAAGCCAAATCAAAAGAGACAAGAGTTGAGTTGAATATGGAATGCAACCGAAGTTGGATGCCTACATGACACACATGGGGGTAAGCCAAAACGAAGGGCGTAACCAGGTTCAACGCCGCATTTGAATAAGCCATCGCAAAATTTTGATGTATTTTGAATGAACGCAATCTCAAAAGCTAAACACAAAGTTGCGGTGAATGAATAAAATTTTTTGAGCTAAGGCTTGCCGGATTTAACTTAGAAAAGATCTTTTTGAAGAAGCAGTCTAAGTGGAGGAGAGCATTGCTATGACTAGGGTTGTAGTTGGAAAATGACTTGCCGTGTATGGTTGTAGCGTGATTGCATGGATTGCGTTGACTAGGGTTGCCCTTGCGATCACTCTTAAGTTTTGCAATGAAAACATCTCCGCATTTTATCTACTTTCCTACACAATTTATTTCATGTCAAGGTTTGTCGCATCTTTACCTTTCATGCATATTCTCATCGCGTTATCTGTTAGATAGGAGTAGGAGTAGGATTAACGTAGCATATTCTCATTCTTTTATTTAAACCACCGCATGCACACCACCGCAAACATATAACTACAAGTCCCTGTGTTCGACCTCAGATTACCCGAGAAACTTGCGTTGGAATTATACTTGGTTCCATCGCAAGAAAACTTGTGGCAGGACGTCTGGTCATCGCATACATTTGTTAACACAATTTTCATTCCAACGCATCATCATCGACCCATGACTATAAACGCATATCTTAGGAACATGCATCGCATACCGCATCCAAGGGAAGTTGGTTGTCGAGTAAAATTGACTTCCAATTTTCCGTCATCAAGGACCACCTTCAAAGGCAGGAGTTTCCAACTCACTCAGGATTGGGGTCATGTTACCTATGGTCATCTAAGTGAAGTGAAGTCTCTGTCATGTACGACGTTATATAACGAGACGTTAAAACTTCGTGGTCAGATCTTATACAAACTCTTTGTATAGGATGCCCCTGCTTGCATGTCCCCACACGAATGATCAGGATTAAACCATCTGTAGCAAGTCACAACACTTGTAACTATTCTACAAAGCGAGCTGCATCCATAGCGTTACCAAGATAAAGTTTCTCTCCTATATCAATGTAGAACAGACCATTTTGGTTGTCACTTAAGACATGATTCACTTATATGTTACCACATACATGTTTAAGTTACATAATGACAACTGGGAATTTTAGTTTATTGGTTTGTGGTAAAACAAATAAAACATCCAATGTTCAAAGATAAGTAGTGAAGAAAATATCCTATATTATACATCACAAGCATTCGTACAAATCTGTGTTTACAAACTACAGGACACGAGACTTTAAGGCATCATACCTAACAAATCAAAGGACTGCCCTCATAGGCAGAAGTTCCCAACTCACTTAGGATCAGGTCATGTTACCTATGGTCATCCTAGTGAAATGAAAGTCTTTCTTATGAACGCCTTTATATAACGAGATTAAACACTTCATGGTCCGGTCTTATACAAACTCCTTTGTATAAGACACCCCCGCTCGTATGTCTTCATATGAATGATTAAGATCAGACCATCTGTAGCACTTTACACACTTGTAACATCTACAAAGTGGGCCCTATCCGTAGTGTCACCAAGATAAGATTTCCCTCTTATATCCATATACTACAGACCATTTAGGTTATCGCTTAAGGCATGATCCACTTGTATATCTCCACATACATGCTTAAGTTACAACAAAAATCAGGGATCTTAGTTTATTGGTTTGTGGTTAATGCAAATAAAATATCTCATATTTTATAGACAATAGTGAAGAAAATATCTCATATTATTACATCACAAGCGTTTGTTCATACATATGTTTACAAACTACAGGACCCTACGAGATTTAGGGCATCAACCCCAACAAGAACTCACTACCACTTTAGTAAGTCCATAAGTGTAACCCTTCATTTTCAGACCTCAGAGGTCGGCCCCAATGATGCTACCGAATTGGAAAGTCAAAGTTGGAAAATGACCTAAGAAATCTTATCCATTTCTGGAGTTTGAGTTGTTCCAAATTCTATGTTACAACCCTCCGAGGGGATAGACATTGTTAAACGACTAGTAAGGCCGACTTAAAGACGACAAATAGGTGCAACATAGGAATCTCACGGTTGAAACAAACAGAAGAGACCACAGGACGTGTTGACACATATCCTTCACCCACTTACTATGAACTACATCCACCATTCACCTTGATATTAACCCATACAAACACTTTCCGAATGGAGCAGTCGAGGTTTATAATCGACACGAAGCGTTGTATGGACCTCACTGTATGAACTTTCTAGGGACGTGAGGGTTGAAATTAATATATCTTATATTTGATTTTATATTGAACAACTTCCCTTCATTCACCTTGATTTTGACCCCATGCAAACACTTATCGAATTGAGCAGTCGAGGTTCATAATCGACACGAAGCATTATATGGATCTCATGGTGTGAACATCTTAGGACGTGAGAATGAAAACCAAAACACTTTTGATTTTGTTATAAATAACTTCCCCTATTCACCTGATCTTGATTCATGCCAATACTTTCCGAATGGAGCAGTCGAGGTTCATAATCGACACGAAGCGAAGTATGAATCTCGATGTGAACTCTTAGGGATGCAAGAGCTAAAATAATATATCGTATATGTTATTAATCTCTCATTGAAGTATTCTAAATTCTCACTAAAGTGTTCTAATAACATATCATATATGGTATTAAACTCCAATTGAAGTGTCTTAACATTTGTTTAGGTATATCTTTACTCAGGTTTGTTCCTGCCAATTAAACAACCTAAGTCTAGGTTTTTATCCAAGTATAACGTTTATATTTGGATTTCACCTACGATGTCCAGGTGATAAACCAGTTTTAAAACCTCACACTGCTTACATATTGCTCATAAAACTTGTTAACAACCCTCAATTATTCGGCCTTAATCCCCAGGTAGGAGTGTTCCGTAGACCGTCAACTTAAGAACCCCTAACCTTAGACAGGATTTTATACCGATTGAGTTTGTAATCATATTTTACAAGATGTCGACCTATTTTAACTATTAAAATAGGTGATTAACCTACGTGAGCATGCAACTTATCTTTGTTATGGATTTTAAATGTCTAACCCAATTTTATAAAAACTTATAAAACTTTAGACATGCTAAGCATCCATAACATACATAAAAGGCATTCAATATTTAATATAGCATTTATATTAAAACATTTGAAACTCTATACATGCATACTATATATTATATCACTTTATAACATACTTTCAATGTATGTAACATGCTTCCTATGATGGGATTTTAAATCGTGGCATACTTTATGTACATACAAGATTTATTTAATTACAACATACATCACATTCATAAATAATTAAACACAAACTGATATGGTTTTCATTTTGGCATTTTTAAGCAAACAAAGTCCTAATTATTATAAAAATCAGCAGATTTGGCTCTAAAACACTTATGGATTGCTCGAACCGCCTTGAATCGGACCCGAACCTCTCGAACCAGACCTCCATTACTCAAAACTATGCTGAATCGGACAAAACCATCGAGTATCATCGAGCATCGAGTATGCCATTGATCATCGAGTATGCCCTCGAGTACCATTGTGCATCAAGTATTTCACTAAATACCATCGAGTACCATCGAGTATGACATCATGCATCGAGTATTTCACAAAATACCATCAAGTATGAGCATCGAGTACCATCAAGTATGGCTCGTGCATCGAGTACTTCACAAAATACCACCGAGTTGCTCATCGAGTATGACATCGTGCATCGAGTTTTGGAGCATCGAGCATCGGGTATTAGGCAGTGGCTGAAAATCCAATTCCTGCTGCTCGACCTTCTTCACTTCTTTCTTCAATTACATCATAATTGCAACTCTAATGACTCCAAACGAATTATAGACACTTAAACACACATTAAGCCCTATCAAACAAGAGCCAATTACAAGAATTACAACATAATTGAAGAGAAAACAATGCCAAAACTCAGAAAAACCATATCTGTTCATCATTTTACAACTTATGAAAAAATAGCCACCAAGCCAAAGTTAAACTGAATTGAATGCTTAAATGATGCTCTGGTACCAATTGCTGGATTAAGGAAGCGAGCAGCGGACGCAAAAATAGGATCTTTAAGCATTCTAATTAATTAATTTTGGCTCTAAACTCAGCATGCTCATAAACTAAAAACAAAGTTTCAACACTAACCTTTGAAGTACCTTTGAATCACGAACTCCAGCTACAATCCTCACTTCCTTTAGATGTGAACCACCACAAGGTCTTCCCTACTATCTCTTGGTGCCTTAGATTAAGTTGTGGAACTCAAAACAAGCAAAATGAAGGAGAAAGGTTTTATGAATTAGGGAAAACGGAGGAAAACCTTTAATTTCTCAGAATTCAACAACTATTGCATCCCTATTCCACTCAAAATTCCAGCTTTATATTGCATGACTTTCATGAAACTAACAACCTTGCATGAATCACAGCTCATGCTTATGAATTTGAGTTGAAAAGCTTGGTGGTTTGGTGAATAAGGTGCTAGCACCTAAAGTGGGAAAACCCTACATTTTTCATTTCCAATTTTCTTCTTTTATTTAAATTTTGATTCTAAAATAAAATTCATTTCAATTAAAAAATTAAAATTTTATTAATTTTTCAAAATTAATTCAATAATTAATTTCTAATTAAATTAATAAATAATAAAATAATTTAATTAATTTAATATCAAATATTAAATTAATTCATCACCAATTCCATTACCATGAATCCTTATTCATGAATTTAATATTTAAATCATATTTAAATATTAATCGATTCTCCAATTTTGTTTAATTCCAAAATTAAACGTGTAATTATATCATATATAATTACCAATTCCCTTAATTCTAATTTGAACGTTTCAAATCAACTTATCACGCTACTCTAAGGCTAATCAGTTTATGAGCTAGTAAAGGGACCTAGTGGACCTACAGACCATGGGCTCCAACGATCCGAGATTAATTGGCTAAGCTCTCTATACCGAATTAATCCCCATTCATTAACTACTTGGTCACTCCACTAAAGCCAGTAGGTGCACTCCCCTCACTGTAGATATATTGTGTCCACTCAATATAACCATGATTAGTAAGTAACCCTTCACAGGTTGTTCGTAATAATAGTTGGGTCAAAAGGCTGTTTTACCTCACCTCTTGTTCTTTAAGTCTCGTTGATTCTCTAATGAACAAATGGTTTGTGATCTGATCGTCAAACTGAGTCCTTTCGGGCCAATGAGAGAGTGGGGCCCCTTGTTCAAGACTCAAAGTCAACACTTAAGGGAACAACCTCTCTACTATCCCTAAAAATGGGTAGGAGTGAATTCCTTCTTGCACCCTATGTCCCCAGCTATGTACCCGATCTTACCCCTGAAATGGGAGACTTATTGAGCTGACATTGTTGAGCCAACCCTCACTTATGAAAATCTAAGAATAATCCCGAATAAACAAGAGTTCATAGTTAGCTCAGGATTAAGGTCAAGTTACTTAGGTCATAGTTTTTAAAAAATTAGTTTTAAACAGTAAACAACATTATAAAGTAAGAGTGACTTATTTCTTGGTCCGATCTTGCACAAACTCATTGCACAGGACGTCCCACTCCTCATGTCATCACATGTACGAATTAGGATCACTTCGTCTGTAGCGCTTTACAACTCCTTGTAACAACTACAGAGTGGGCCACATCCGATAGTGTTACCAAAATAAGACACCCAACCATATTCATATACTATAGACCATTTTGACTATTTACTCGAACCTGATCCATTTTTATGTCTCCACATAAAGTTCAAGTACTCGTATAATAGTCATGGATCTTTTAGTTTGTTGGATTTATTTCTAAAACAAAATAAGAAATTCATATATTCGATAACTACTTTATTGAATTTTCATAATAAGTTTTATTGTTTACAATCCATGAGTTTTAGGACATAAAACCCAACATATTCAATATATAAACTATAAAATTCCATGAACAAAAACTGTGTATACAATTAAATTTGAGCTTTTCTAGCTTCTTACAAATTTCCTACACAAAAAAAGTTTAGTCTTCCCTAAGCTCAAATAAGTGAGATACTAAACGAAACTAACTAATCATCTCAAAAAAACGTGAATGAGGGAGATGGAGGAAAAAAACATGGTGGGGGGGTATGGAAGAAAAGTGGAGAGAGAAAGGAAATGGGGAGAGAAGAAAAGTGGAAATTAGGAAAAAGGGGGAAGGAAAATGATAGGAGAGGAAAATGGGGGGAAAAGGAAAAACATATATTTTTTTTTAACCTTTGGCCGATGCATTGTACGGGATAAGTGTCTAGTTGTGTCAGCATAAATATGTAAAAAAAAAAAAAAACGTAGGTGTTGCTTCATTTTGGCTGATGAATTAATATTACGTCAGGAGAAACTAGTCTACATTGACGAAAACTGATGAGTCGGGAAAATAAACATCGAAATAGGTAAAAATTCTTGTAGTGTCACACGAATATCACCTAACTTGACTATGCTAGCTGAGCTCTCATTTCCCATCTTCACACTATCAAAATCACAAGATTGATAGTTCATGAAATACTCTCTTTCAAGAACACAATGGTATGAAACACCTGAATCTACCACCCACTTTGTGTTTGAACTCTCTACATGATTACACTCACTGGTTGCACAAATGAAGGTGACAATTATCACACTGAGAAATAATTGATGAAATATTTTTATCATCTTCCTCTTTTTGTGAGTTTTGCTTCTTATTTTGTTCTTTATTCCAATGATAGAAAAACTTTTTTATGGCTAGTTACAGTAATGATATGTCAAAGTCTCTTTGTCTCTAGACTTGGATCTCCTTTTGAGTTACCATGATCCTTCGATCCCTTACTCTTATTTCTTCCATGATTCTCAACAACAAGAGCCTGTGGATTATCAACTCTCATCTCCTTTTTTCTTATCTCTTCATTGAACATGCTTTGTTTGATAATATCCAAAGACAAAACACTGTCTGAAGCAGAGTTACTAATAGTCACAACCAATGTTCACTAACTGTCTGGCAAATAACTCAACAAGAACAAAGCCTGTAATTTTTCATCAAATTCAATCTTCATAATAGTCAACTTATTAATAATATCTTGAAAGTCACTCAAATGCTTAGAAACAAACTTCCTGCCCTTCAGTTTCAAATTAACAAGTTGCTTGATTAAAGAAGTTTTATTATGTGCAGTCTTCTTTTCATAAAGACCTTCCAAATGGTTGAAATACGAATATCAACCCACTGCCTAATATTCGCTAGAGTTCTTCTCTTTAAATTTGCGTAATCTATTTCTTCCATTTTCTCTGGTGTTGCAGGTTTAGAAAGTGATTCGTTTGCTTTTGTGATTGTTTCAATTGGATCAAACAAATCTTTGCAATATAACAAATCCTCCATCACTGGTCTTCAGATGGAATATTGGTTCATGTTAATTTTTGTTGGGGTTGATGCCCTAAATCTCGAAGGGTTCTATAGTTTGTAAACATTATTGAACAAACTCATTATGTATATAATAAAATATATGATATTTTATTCATTGTCTATAAAATATATGATATTTTAGTTGAATTAACCACAAACCAATAAACTAACATCCAAGATTATCTTTGTAACTTAAACATGTATGTAGAGACATACGGGTGGATTATGTTTAAGTGATAACCTAAATGGTCTATAGTAGATGGATAAGGCTGGGTACCTTATCCTTGTGACACTATGAGTATAAACCATTTTATAGGTGTTACAATTGTTGAAAAGTGCTACAAATGATCTGATCCTGATCATTAATGTATAGACATGCGAGTGGGGATATTCTATACAAAGGAGTTTGTATAAGATGGGATCACGAAATGTTTAGTCTCATTATATAACGCCGTTCATAATAAAGACTTACATTTCACTAGGATGAACATAGGTAACATGACCTGAAATCTTGAGTGAGTTGTGAACTCCTGCCTAGTAGGGCGGTCCTTTGATTTGTATGGGTGAGAGTGGCCAGATTGCCAACTCAACAAGGGTACTATTTTGGGGATTCGTCTGATTGGGGATTTGGAAACACAACTACACAAGATAGAATTGACTCCTTTCCCGAAGTAGAGGTAAGTAGATAAATTGCTCCCTTCAGGGATGATTCCAGGTCTTGAACAATATGCCGCCACACTCTCTCCTGGCCCGAGATGGGTTTAGTCATAGTTGAACTATGATCTATTGTTCATTAGAGGGATCAGTGGTACCCCTGTCTCTTATACACATCTAGATGTGTATAAGAGACAGCTCCTAGCCCGAGATGGGTTTAGTCATAGTTGAACTATGATCTATTGTTCATTAGAGGGATTTGTGGTACTTAAGGAGTTAGATGTAACTATAGGGGTAAAATAGTAATTTGGCCTAGCTGTACTTACGAGCAATTTGTGAAGGGTCATCGTACTGTTGATTGGTTATATCTAATGGATACAGAAATATATCAGTAGTGTGAAGAGTGTAGTTGTCGGTCTTTAGTGGAGTACCCGACAGTTGATGGATGGTGAATAATGTAATTAAAAAGTTTAATTGATTATTCATGTACCATTGGAGCTTCGAGCTACAGGTCTATGAGGTCCCATTGGTAGCTCAATAGGATTAATTGAGAATCATTTTTTAGATTAATTTGAATTGTTCAAATTAATAGAGGGTTTAATTATATTTGATATAATTAAGTTGTTTCAATTATACGTGATATAATTGTCATATTGATACATTATAGCTTAATGGGTTGAAATAAATATTTGAATGAGATTCAAATATAGTTTCTAAATTGGATTCATAGTTGTTAATTAATAAAAATATGATTTATATTAAATACCATATAAAAGATAAAAAAACTATAATTTATATTGTATGTGATACAATATTAAAACTATAGGTTATATGTTATATTTGATATAACATATAATTTAATATATATATAATATGATAAATTAGTTATCATATTTATATTTGTATTATTAATATTTGAATAATAAGGAAGGGAGTTACAACTCCCTTCCCTTTCTTTTCTCTCTACCCATGTAAGTAGGTGGTGGTTATATTTGGCAAGTAGAAAAGAATTTTTCTTCTTCTTCTTCTTGCTGACGTTAATCGAGATTGAGAAAGAGAGAAAGACAACAGAAGAGTTCTGGGGAGAGTCTTTTAGAGAGTTCTCTAGCTTTCCTTCTCTAAATTAAGTTTTCCCCCAAAAATCCAAAATAACCAGAGCCCACCACTCCTGGGTTCTCAACTTGAGAATACCAAGGAAATATTCGGTAGTGTTCAATCTTGTTCGAGGTTAATCTTGAAGAAAGTCTTCAGGGAGTTTGTGATCTGTTCGAGGGAGAACATGAAGAAAGGACTTCAAAGGTGAGGTTTCTTGAAACCCTTTACTTCTTTCTGAAGCATGTTGTAATTTAGAATTAAATGCATATTTTGTTACTTGTTTACTTTAAAATTTTATATTCAATAAAAATGGAATTTGGTCGATCCTCTTCCATTCAAGGTTCTCTCCATTAGAGTTCCTTCAATTTGTATCAGAACCAGGTTATAGGTTTCTGATTCTAAATTCCATTCATTTATTGAATTGTTTTACAGCAATGGTGGGTTTTATGTTTTGCATTCTTTTTCATGTGATGAATGCTATGAATGTTGCTTTGTTGATGGATGTTTCGAGATAGAACTCTCTGTCTTAAGGTTTTCTTAATTTACAAATTTGGTTTGTAAAGGCCCCTACGTTTTTGGGCATTAATCTTGCAATAGAGTTTGTAATTTTTAAGTTTGAGTCGCTTGTGCTGTTCTCGGGAAGCTTCCAAGAAGAGTTGTGAGTGGTTTTTTTGATGGAGAAGACGAAGTAGAGATTCTAGATGTAGCTATACGATTGTGTGGATCTTGCTATGCGATCTTGTAGCTTTTGCTACATGATCGTGTAGCTAATGCTACAAGATTGTGTAGACTTTGCTACACGATCATGTAGCATTTGCTACAAGATCGCACAGATGCTTGCTACACGATCGTGCAGGCTTTCCTACAAGATCATTTAGTTGCTTGCTACACGATCAGTTGCAAGGTGGTTCATTGAAGGGCTATTCGGTTCGAGCGGTTCAAGGCCTGGTTCACCTGTTTCGAACTGACTCAAATTTTTGTAATAGATAGCCTTTTATTTTCTCATTTTAGAGGTCCTATCCTGGTCCATCAACTGTTAGTGTAAATTTACATGCAATATATGTTTATATTATATATCATAATGCATGTCATATAGTTTTAAAACCCACCATAGGTGATGCATTTATATTCATGCATCATTTCATATTATAAATGTTCAAATATATGAATATGCATGATTTAAATTACAAAAAACATGCTCATGCCTCATATAGTATAAATGTTATAGTATACGTATGCATGCATCATAACATATCCATGCATCATTTATATTATAATTGTTATAATATATGGTTGAATGAGTGCATGGAATGTATGCTATAACATGATTCATTACTTAGTTATATAATTTTTATATATTAGTAATGAATGAAGATTGCATGAAGCATGACATTACCTTAGGTTAATTTATAAATGTTATAATTTGCTGAAGTATGTCAAGCATGCAATAGCTTTTTTAATTGTTTCATTTATTTATAATTGTTATAACTAAATGAAATTAGAATTAAAATCAATAATTAAAAGTTGCATGCAAACCTTAGGGTATAACCATTTTTTAAGACTGTTTTAAAATATGATTGAGATAGACCTAAGATCACATTTCTAATAAGATTAGAAATCTAAGTGTAATCTTTTAATCGGTTTGATATGATTAAATTGATTCTTAATAAAAGATTAAATGTGTAACAAATGTATCTATAAGGGACCTTTTGGCTAAGGCGGGTTCTAGCAAGGCTGGGGTGCTTAAGTTGATGGAAACGCCGCACCCCTACTTGAGAACCTACCTGGAAAGGTAAATTAGATATATTTTTTACATGCATGCAAATTTGATCAAAGTCTATTAAAGGGTTTAATAAAATTTCAATCAAAATTGTTTAATCATCAAAGACAAGAGTTGTTTTTTAGCAAATTAAACAAACATTTAGATAAAATCAGTAGCCAAATTTTTTCCTAAGTTAAATTAACCCTAGGTAGAACACTCAGTGAGAGGAAAATGGAGTATATGCTACTTCACTTTAGCCTCTACATGTTTCTCCCAATAAGTTCACACCGTGAGATCTACTCTCGATATCGAGGCACTATGGGTGTCCCCTTACGAGTGACATTTAGATAGGTCAATAATAAGGTGAATGGAGAGAGTTTTTATAGTAAGTGGCAGCGGGACGTGTGACAACACATCCCTCAGTCTCTCTCATTTTGTTAAATAAAATTTCATGAATCGCCTCGTGGCATCATGGTTATCCCTTTAAAGGATAACTGTATTGCATGACGCCTTATTTGATCTCCAGAAATGGATAGGATCACTTTAGTTTCATGTCCCAATTAGTTTTTCCCTATGGTTGGCTCATTAGTGTGGAACTCTAGAACCTAAAATGAGGGGTTACACTTACATAGAATTGTTAAGGATGTTAACAAATTCTGGACCAAACAATGGTGGCTGTTAGTTATATGACAAGGTGTTGTTTTTGTCTAATGGTTGAGAATGTCTCATTTCAGTGAAGGGACACTTGATCACCCTATGGTGACTTTTGTCCTTCCTCATTAAAACATCATTACAAAATCTATGTAACTTAGGATACATTAGACTATTTTGCTAAAAACTGATTGGGTTTCTTAATTGGTTTA
This sequence comes from Benincasa hispida, assembly GCF_009727055.1. Classification (NCBI taxonomy): domain Eukaryota; kingdom Viridiplantae; phylum Streptophyta; class Magnoliopsida; order Cucurbitales; family Cucurbitaceae; genus Benincasa; species Benincasa hispida. The sequence goes on along the minus strand of NC_052352.1, from coordinate 24,977,423 downwards.
ATACAAGTAGACTAAAATAGTTTTTTTTTTCATCAAATTCTTTAAATGGCTACCACTATTTTAAGTTTACTAGAAGCGGATAAGTTAATGGGAGAAAACTAGGCTAGTTGAAAAAACACAATCAATACTATTCTGATTATCGATGATCTTTGCTTTGTCCGGATGGAGGATCGTCCCCCCATTACACTTGCCAATGCTCCTCGAAATGTTAGGAAAGAATATGAACGTTGGACACGGGCAAACAAAAAGGCCCAAACGTACATCTTGGCATGCCTTAATGAAGTCTTGGCTAAGAAGCATGAGCCTATGCTTACAACATGTGAGATCATGGAGTCCCTAAGGGAAATGTTTGGACAACTGTCTGCACAGCTCAGACATGACGCTCTCAAATACATCTTTAATGCTCATATGCAAGAAGGAGCATATATTCGAGAACATGTTCTCAACATGATGATCCACTTCAACGTCGTGGAGTTGAACGAGTCAAGCATTGATGAAGCCAGTCAGGTTAGCATCATACTGGAATCTTTACATGAAAGTTTCCTGCATTTTCGTAGCAATGTTGTTTTGAACAGGATTGACTACAACCTGACCACCCTGCTCAACGAGCTACAGACGTTCCAATTCTTGTTGAAAAGCAAGGAGATAAAGATGAAGCAAATATTGCTTCATCTTCTAAAAAGTTCCATAAAGGTTGAACCTCTGGAACAAAGTTTGTACCTTCTTCCTCCTACACGAAAAAGTGGAAGAAGAAGAAGGGTGGAAAGGGAAAGGCTAACCCAGTAGTTGCTTCAAATAAGGGTAAACAACCCATCAAGTTGACAAAAGAAAACGTTTCCACTACAAACAAGATGGACATTGGAAGATGAACTGCCCCAAATATTTGGCAGAAAAGAAGAAGGCCAAACAAGGACAATATGATTTGCTTGTATTGGAAACCTGTTTAGCGGAGAATGATGATTCTGCCTGGATTATTGACTCTGGGCCACTAACCATGTCTGTTCTTCATTTAAAGGAATTTATTTCTAGTGGCAACTAAATTTTGGTGAGATGTGGCTGTGGGAGATCTCCGGTTGACTTTACAGAACATATTTCTTGTATTAAAAGATGTATTTGTAGTTTTTGATTCAAAAAGGAACTTAGTTTCTGTAATGTGTATGCTAGAACAACTTTATAATATCTAATTTCTTTCCAATAAGTGTTTATTTCTAAGAATGGTATTGATATTTGTTCTGCAAAACTGGAAAACAATTTGTAGGTGCTTAGACCGTTAGCTACTAACGCCTCCATAACACTGAGTTGTTTAAAACTGTTGTAACTCAATATAAAAGACTTAAAATTTCTCCTAAAGAAAGTACCCAAATTTGGCACCTATGATTAGGACACATCAATGCTAATAGGATTGAGAGGTTGGTGAAGATTGGACTTCTAAGTGAGCTAGAATAAAATTCTTTACCTGTGTGTGAGTCATGCCTTGAAGATTAGATGACTAAGAGGTCTTTTACTAGAAAAGGTGACAGGGCCAAAGAACCTTTAGAGCTAGTACATTCAGATCTTTGTGGTCCGATGAATGTAAAAGCTAGGGGAGGTTACGAATATTTCATCACTTTTACTGATGATTATTCAAGATATGGGTACGTTTATTTAATGCAACATAAGTCTGAATCTTTTGAAAAGTTCAAAGAATTCAAGGTTGAATTTGAAAATGCATTAAATAGAGCGATTAAAAAATTTCGACCTGATCGATGTGAAGAGTTTAAGGATTTAACATTTCAGAACTATATGATAGATCATGGAATTGTAACCCAACTCTCAGAACCTAGTACACCTCAGCAAATGATGTATCAGAAAGGAGAAATCGAACCTTGTTGGACATGATTCGGTCTATGATAAGTTACGCTTCCTTACCTGACTCGTTTTGGGGTTGTGCAGTAGAGACTGCAATGTACATTCTGAACTGCGTTCCTTCCAAGAGTGTTGCCAAAACACTTTTGGAGTTATGGAATGGTCGTAAAGCTAGTTTACGTCATTTCAGAATCTAGGGTTGTCCAACACATGTGCTTGAGGTTAATCCTAAGAAGTTGGAACCACGTTCAAGATTGTGCCTATTTGTAATCTACCCCAAAGTAACAAGAGATGGTTACTTCTTTGATCCTAAAGAAAACAAAGTATTTGTATCGACAAATGCTACTTTTCTTGAAGAAAACCACAAAAGGGAACACAAGCCTATAAATAAGATTGTGTTGAATGAGATTTCCAAAGAAACTACTGAATCTTCAACAAGAGTTGTTGAAGAACCTAATTTTCAATAAGACTTGTTGAAGTAGGTTCATCTAGTAGGTCAAATACACCACAAGTGTTAAAAGAACCTCAACATAGTGGGAGGGTTGCGAACCCACCTATTTGTTATATGGGTTTAACTGAAATCTTGGCTATGGTAGTTGAAAAAAAAAGTTTAGGATCCATTGTCTTACAAGAAGGCAATGAAGGATATTGACAAAGATGAATGGATCAAAGTGATGGATCTCAAAATGGAGTCTATGTACTTCAATTCCGTATGAAATCTTGTAGATCAACCTAATGGGGTTAAACCTATAGGTTGTAAGTGGATCTACAAGAGGAAACAGGGTGTTGATGGGAAGGTGCAAACCTTCAAGGATAGACAGGTGGCAAAGGGTTATACCCAGGTAAAGGGAGTTGACTATGAGGAGACTTTCTCGCCTGTTGCCATGCTTAAGTCTATCCAGATCCTCCTATTCACTACCTCATTTTATAACTATGAGATTTAGCAAATGGGTGTCAAGACTGCTTTTTCTGAATGGAAATCTTGAGGATACTTTTTATATGGTACAATCTGAGGGATTCATAATCCAAGGTCAAGAGCAAAAGGTTTGCAAGCCTAATCGATCCATTGATGGACTGAAACAAGCTTCTTGATCTTGGAACATAAGGTTTGATACTGCGATAAAATCTTATAGGTTTGATCAAAATGTTGATGAACCTTGTGTAAACAAGAAGATCATCAACAATTTAGTAGTTTTTCTAGTGTTATATGTGTTGGGATTGATGTCCTAAAGTATCGTGTCCTGTAGTTTATAAACAGTTTGAACGAATGCTTGTATTATATAATATATGATATTTACTTCACATCTAGTATTTTGCTCAGTTACTTATTTTATTTGTTTTACCACAAATCAATAAACATAAAATCTCTGGTTATCTGTATGTGACTGAAGCATGTATGTGGTGACATACAAGTGGATCATGTCTTGAGTGATAACCAAAATGGTATGTGGTATATAGATATAGGAGGTAAAACTTATCCTGGTAACGCTACGGATGTGGCCTGCTTTGTAGAATGGTCACAAGTATTGTGACATGTCATAGATGGTTTGATCCTGATCATTTGTGTTAGGGACATACGAGCGGGGGCGTCCTATACAAAGAGTTTGTATAAGACCTGACCACGAAGTGTTAATGTCTTGTTATATAACACCTTTCATGATAGAGACTTCACTTAACTAGGATGACTATAGGTAACATGACCTCAATCCTGAGTGAGTTGGGAACTCCTGCCATTGAAGGTGGTTCTTTGATTTGTATGGGTGCGAATGGCTAGGTCACCGATTCAAACCTACCATTTTGGGGATTCGTCTGATTTGAGAGCTGGGAACTTAGCTACACAAGATGGAATTCACTCCTTCCCCGAGCCAGGGGTAAGTAGATAGATAACTCCCTTAAGGGCTGATTCCAGGGCTTGAATAATGTAGCGCCACACACATTCTCTTTGCCCGAGAGGTGTTCACACATAGTTGGACTATGTTGTATTATTCATTAGAGGAATCAGTGGTACTTAAGGAGTGAGATGTAAGTACAGGAGCAAAACGGTAATTTGGCTCAGTTATACTTACGAGCATCTGTGAAGGGTCATCGTACTCATGATTGGTTATATCCGATGGACACATAAATATATTTGTAGTAAGAAGAGTTCAGCTATTGGTCTTTAGTGGAATGCTTGACAGTTAACGGATGATGGATCTCGTGGCTAAAGAGTTTAGTCAGCTATTCACGGACCATTGGGACTTTGAGCCACAGGTCCATTAGGTCCCCCGGGTAGCTTGGATAAATTCGAGAATAAGTGTTTGGGTTAATTTTAAATGTTCAAATTGATAAGAGGAAGTTCGATTATATATGATATAATTGGCCAAATGTTTGAGATACATCATTTTGGAGGAAATTAGATATAAATATGATTTATATCAAGTAGAGGAGAAAATAGTATAGTAGATATGTGATATCAAACTATTGGGTAAAAATATAATATGATTATAGTTATTAATTATATGATAATTAATCCAAAAATCACGTTTGGGCGTGGGTTAGTGGGGTAGTGTTGGTTATTGTAACCGATGAATTAAAAATGAAATTGGTTTCATTTTTTAATCGTTCGTAAGTCATCCGGAAAAGAAAAGAGAGAGTGTTGGTGAAATCGTAAAACGATCGCTTAAAAGAATCGAGAGCCTTTACGATAATCGCTCTTCGTTTAAACGATCGTCCACCTCACACCTAAACGATCGCACACTAGTACGTACACGATCAGATAGCTTCCCTAAATGATCGTATAATATGCCGAGTTTGCTAAACGATTGTATACCATTTCCTAAACGACCGTTCAATAAAGTTTCTCCTAAACGATAAGCATCGTGCTATATGATAGCGCTTTTCCCCCCCACTTGCTTATCGCCTACCCGATCTGGTCTTCCTCCCTCTACCAAATTCACCAAAGACCACGCTTTGGGTTCTCACTCTAGGAATACCTTGGGCTATTTTCTAGTGGTGTCGTTGATAACTTGTAGAAATACAAGTTATTTATACTGCCTTATTCAGATATTGCGGCCAAAAGAGAGAAAATATGCGTTGATTGTATGAAAATTAGCTTAGAAATACATAAATATAAATTATCACAATTACATCCACTAACATCATTAAGATGGTAGAAGAGGATATTTTTACTTTGTTTTGTAGGAAACCAAGTCACCGCTTGCGATCAAGGCTCAACGAGAAACTGAATAACGCATCTCTGTCACCTTGCACCCGTCAATCAACAATGAAGAAACGATTAACGCAATGACAGTGCAATGCGACAGTCAATCCCGAGATGACTTTCAACTGCATGCGGTAATAAAAACAACACCACATGCGAACAACTGATCGAAAGATGCAAATGAGCAACGCAAAGGCGGAAGATTGCGACACCTAACCGTTGTGCAGATTTGACGGTCTGATTGCATAACAGAAGGAATATTTATTCCTCCATCTTTGGAATTTCCATAACAACACAGTGGGGACCACCAGCTAAGAGTCAGAGCTTTTCAACTATAAATACCCCCATAGACTTCAGTGAAGAATATACTTGATATAGGGCGAATTAATGCTAAATTACTGAGAGAGAGGCTGAGCTGAGTACTGATCGGAAGAAATCCAGGATGAAAAGTGACAAGGCCGAGAGGTGAGTCTTAGTGCTATTCTGCCAGATCCCCGCCATGAAGCTCTACACTTAGATCCCTACTACCGTTTGAACAAGCCTGAGAGGGAAGCTCATCCTTCTGCACGATCCATCCACATCGGCAAGAAAATCTCCATCCAGATCGATGCCAAGACGTTGGCATTTATTTGTATTTGTTTCTAACTCTATTCTCACTGTATTTCATCTTCTTAATCTCTTCATTCACAAATCATGTATTAGACGCTGAATAGAAATATTGAATATCTCGATCGTTTTCATATCCCCTTCTCTGTCTATTTCCGTTCGTTTATCATTTTTTTCATAAAGTTTTCTTAATACCATTGTAATTAATATGGATTAAACAAGTAACTTAATCTGTGCTAAAGAAATAAAGATATTTAGCTAAGGCATGCTAGACGACATCTTCACCCGTGAGAGCAGAAGTGAAGATGCCATTCTGATCTGTCGAGAGAAGGTTAGAAGAATGCGTTAACTAAAGCAAGAATTACTTCCAGAGATGGAAGCAACCTTGCGTTCATTACGTTTGTCCCTGTTTCACCACAGAGATGTGGGAGCACAACCGATCATCGAGAGGTGTACGTCAACTAAAAAGAAGAACCGTATTTATGCCTTTAACGCAATTAAGGAACTTGCGATGTTTATAATAATTATCTTTTCTATTTCTGTTTTACACATAAGACCTTCCACCGCATAAAACGATCTTTCTATATCTTCACAGTCAGCCTTGTCCTCAGTATGTTGTATCATGAAACCTGTATCTTGTATCATCTTAGATTAGATTTATTTTATCGCAATTTACTTTAACGCAATTTATTTTATTATCGCAACTGTACCACTTTACTTTATTTATCGCATGTTTACATTCTTGTACACAACAACTTTTATAAATTGAAAAACCCCTGGTCGCATGTATCACAAACATAACGTAATAACCTTAAATAGTCCCTGTGTTCGACCTCGGATCACACCGAGAAACTTGCGGTGAAATTATACTTGGTTCCAAAGCTAGGAAACTTGTGACAACGCATAGTATACTACAAGGTTCCCATAATTAATGCATATCTAGAAGTAGTATTACACGGACTTGTCTCATACATCATATATCGCTATGCGTATGCTTAAGATAGAAACATTCATCAGTTTTACGTTACAAGTTTATGGCGCCATTGCCGGGGAACTGGTTACGAGGACATGAACTTGCATTATATGAATCCATGTGTTGTGTGACATAAGATCAACTTTTACGTTACAGTCGTCCTTGCAGCGTTCGTGTTCGTGCAGTTGTTCATGCTGCTGTAGTCGACGCTGCTACTGGGCATTGGTTGATGGGGTGGAAGGTTCCGCTGCGTTGAGTTTCGAAGTTTAAAGAACGTTTTCAACTGGTATGGCAACTCTTTCCCTCGTTATTTTGTTGTTCAAAGCATGGCTTTAATTGACTATTTGTTTACATAACTATACGTTTGAATGTATAATGTGTATTTCGGTCACGGTGAGATCGGAGTGATCCGAACGCGCTCATGGAACTCTTCGATAAGAGATCTTTCAATATGTAGATGATATCCTACTCATTGGGAATGATATAGGTTTACTGACTACAGTTAAGAACTGGCTAGCAACCCAATTTCAAATGAAATATTTGGGAAAGGCTCCGTTTGTTCTAGGTATTTAGATCTTTAGAGACCGAAAGACCAAAATACTAGCTCTGTCTCAAGTGTCATATATTGACAAGATGCTATTCAAATATTCGATTTAGAACTCCAAGAGGGGCCTATTGCCTTTCAGGTACGAAGTTACATTGTCTAAGGAACAGTGTCATAAGACACCTTAAGAGGTTGATGAGATGAGACGAATCCCCTATGCATCTGCTGTGGTCAGCTTGATGTATGCGATATTATGTACTAGGCCTAACATTTGCTATGTAGTGGGGATAGTTAGTAGATATCAATCTAATCTAGGATTAGATCACTAGTCCATTATTAAAAACATCCTCAAGTATCTACAGAGAATGAGGGACTACATGCTTGTGTATGGTTCTAAGGATTTGATCCTTATGGGATACACAAACTCTAATTTTCAGACTGATAAAGATTCTAGGAAATCCACATCAGGATCAGTGTTCACTCTTAATGGAGGGGCAGTAGTATGGCGAAGCACCAAGCAAGGGTGTATCACTGACTCCACCATAGAGGCTGAGTATGTAGTGACTTATGAAGCTGCTAACGAAGCTATTTGGCTCAAGAAATTCGTGACTAATCTGGAAGTTATTCCAGACATGTCAAAGTCCATCACACTTTATTGTGATAATAGTGGTGTTGGGGACATTTCCCGAGAGCATAGAGTGGAAGTATCATCTCATCTGAGAGATTGTGCATAGAGGGGACGTGATTGTTACATAGATAACTTTGGAGCACAACGTTGCTGATCCATTTACAAAGGCCTTCACGGCTATGGTGTTTGAGGGTTACTTGCAGAGTATGAGTCTATGGGACAGATCACGTCTGGACTAGGGCAAGTGGGAGATATCATATCGGGCACATGTTATGCCCTAATTTATTATTTATGTACTTTGTATTTTGATTATATTGTACACTCCACTAGCTTTAGGTCAAGTGGGAGATTGTTGTGGTTGATGCCTAAATCTCGTAGGGTCCAATTGTTTGCAAACATTATTGAACAAACTCATTATGTATTTAATAAAATATATGATGTTTTATTCATTGTCATAAAATATATGATATTTTAGTTGAATTAACCACAAACCAATAAACTAACATTCAAGATTATCTTTGTAACTTAAACATGTATATAGAGACATACGGGTGGATCATGTTTAAGTGATAACCTAAATGATCTATAGTAGATGGATAAGGCTGGAGACCTTATACTGGTGTCACTACGAGTATGGGCCACTTTGTAGGTGTTTCAATTATTGAAAAGTGCTGCAAATGATCTGATCCTGGTCATTCATGTATAGACATGCGAGTGGGGATATTCTATACAAAAGAGTTTGTATAAGACGGGATCACGAAATGTTTAGTCTCATTATATAACTGAAGAAACTCTTATTCAAGAGTACATACGAGCGGAAGCGGATCTTTCCAATTCATTGTGATAGAATTACCCTATATACATTCAAAAATACTTTCATAATGCTAAAGGGATCAAGAAATCATACCAGATTAAGATTTCTTCTTCACAGGAGTCTGAAGCCCAACCGTCTACCTCGAACAGTCACCACTCGGACAGAAGGAAACGGAGAAGACAACACCACTTAGAGACCTTAGTATTCTTGGAGTGAGAATCCAAAGTGTGGGCTTTGTTTGGATTTGGTAGAGGGAAGGAGGATGAGAGACCGTACACAACAATCAAGTAAGTGGGAGATGTGGTCGTCTATCACATAGACAATATGCTTGATCGTTTAGGTAAAGTATACGATCATGTAGTAAAAGTAAGCAATCGTCTATAGCTAAACGATCGTGTAGAAAAAAGGGTGAGCGATCGTCCGAACGATCGCGAAGGAAAAACTAAGCGATCGTCTAACGATCGTTTAGTAAATATTAGGAGCTAAACGATCGCTTAGGAAAAAGGTAAACGATCGTTTAGAAAATAGCGCGTGATGGTGTAATCGGTATGCGATCGCTTAGCAATATCGTATATGTAAGCGATCGTGCAATCACTATCGTATAGGCACTGATTTTCTAAATGATGACACTACCTTTTTCACAATATCCGTGCACTCCGAGATCAACACACTGTCTGCTACTTATAATGCACTCATCTGTTATTTAGAACGAAGATGTGCCTTCCCATTTCCTTCATAACTGTCCAATGAATGTGAACTTATCACATAGCTTATAAATTAATATCATATATTAATTATAATATTTTTCCTCTTAAATCATATTTATATCCAATTTCCTCCAAATTAATTTATCTCAAACATAATGTTAACTATATCATATTTAAATAACTTGTTCAATTATATCATATAAAATCGAACTCCCTCTTGTCAATTTGAACATTTCAAATTGACCCAAAAACTTACTCTCAACTTTTATCCAAGCTGCCAAGGAGACTTTATGGACCTATGGCTTGAAGCTTCAACAGTACGTGAATAGTTAACTAAACTCTTTAATCATAATATCCACACTCCGTTAACTGCTAGGCATTCCACTAAAGACCGACAGTTGAACTCTTCTTGCCATAGATATATTTCTATGTTCATTGGATATAACCAATCATCAGTACGATGACCCTTCACAGATACTCGTAATTACAGCAGACTAATTTACTGTTTTGCCCTTGTAATTACATCTTCCTTCTTAAGTACCACCGATCCCTCTAATGAACAATACAAATAGTTCTACTATGTGTGAACACCTCTCGAACAATGAGAAGTTGCGTGGCACCACATTGTTCAAGCCCTTGAATCAGCCGTTAAGGGAGTTATCTATCTACTTACCCCTGCCTCGGGGAAGAAGTGAATTCCATCTTGTGTAGCTGATTTTCCAGCTCCCAAATCAGACGAATTCCCAAAATGGTAGGTTTACTCGGCGTTCTGGCCACTCGTGCCCATGCAAATCAAAGAACCGCCCTCAATCACAAAAGTTCCCAACTCACTTAGGATTGAGGTCATGTACCTATGATCATCCTAGTGAAGTGAAGTCTTAGTTATGAACGATGTTATATAACGAGACGTTAACACTTTATTGGTCAGGTCTTATACAAATTCTTTGTATAGGACGCCCCCGCTCGCATGTCCCCTACACGAATGATTAGGATTAGACCATCTGTGACAAGTCACAACACTTGTGACCATTCCACAAAGCGAGCCGCATCCGTCACGTTACCAGGTAAGGTTTCCCTCCTATATCCATATACTAAAGACCATTTTGGTTATCACTCAAGACATGTTCCACCTGTATGTCACCATATACATGCTTAAGTTACATACAGATAACCAGGGATATTAAGTTTATTGGTTTGTGGTAAAATCTAAATGTGCAAAGTCAGTAATGAAGTAAATATCATTTATATTATACATCACACGTGTTCGTACAAAGTTGTTTACAAACTACTGGACACAAGACTTTAGGGCACAAACCCCAACAATAATGTCGTTCATAATAGAGACTTATATTTCACTAGGATGACCATAAGTAACATGATCTGAATCTTGAGTGAGTTGTTAACTCCTGCCTAGTAGGGTGATCCTTTGATTTGTATGGGTGAGAGTGGCCAGATCATCGACTCAAAAAGGGTACTATTTTGGGGATTCGTCTGATTGGGGAGTTGGGAACACAACTACACAAGATGGAATTCACTCCTTCCCTGAGGTAGAGGTAAGTAGATAAATTGCTCCCTTAAGGGATGATTCCGGGACTTGAACAATGTGCGCCACACCTTATCCTGACCCAAGATGGGTTTAGTCATAGTTGGACTATGATCTATTGTTCATTAAAGGGATCTGTGGTACTTAAGGAGTTAGATGTAACTATAGAGGCAAAACAGTAATTTGGCCTAGCTGTACTTACGAGTTATTTGTGAAGGGTCATGGTACTGTTGATTGGTTATATCCAATGGACATAGAAATATATCAGTAGTGTGAAGAGTGCAGCTGTCGGTCTTTAGTAGAGTACCCGACAGTCAATGGATGGTGAATAATGTAATTAAAAAGTTTAATTGATTATTCATGTACCATTTGAGCTTCAAGCTACAGGTCTATAAGGTCCCCTTGGTAGCTCAATAGAATTAATTGAGAATCAGTTTTTGGATTAATTTGAATTGTTCAAATTAATAGAGGGTTAAATTATATTTGATATAATTAAGTTGTTTCAATTATATGTGATATAATTGTCATAATGCATTTGACACATTATAGCTTAATGGGAGGAAACAAGTATTTGAATAATATTCAAATATAGTTCCTATGAATTGGATTCATAGTTGTTAAATTTAATATACATATGATTTATATTAAATTCCATATAAAAGAGAAAAGAAACTATAGTTTATATTGTATGTAATATGATAAGTTAGTTATCATATTTATAATTACATTATTATTATTTGAATAATAAGGAAGGGAGTTACAACTCCCTTCCCCTTCTTTTCTCTCCACCTACTTGGTGGTTATATTTGGCAAGTAGAAAAGAATTTTTTTCTTCTTCTTCTTGCTGAGGTTAATCGAGATTGAGAAAGAGAGACAACATAAGAGTTCTGTGGTTTTGAGTCTTTGAGAGAGTTCTCCAATTTTCTCCTCTACATTAAGTTTTCCCTAAAAAATCCAAAATAGCCAGAGCCCACCATTCCTGGGTTCTCACCCTGAGAATACTAAGGAAACGTTCGTGGTAGTGTTGAATCTTGTTCGACGTTAATCTTGAAGAAGGTCTTCAAGGAGTTCGTGATTTGTTCGAGGAAAAACATGAGGAAAAGGTCTTCAAAGGTGAGGTTTTTTGAAACCCTTTAATTCTTTCTAAAGCATGCTTTAATTTAGAATTAAATACATATTTTGTTACTTGTTTACTATAAAATTTTATATTCAATAAAAATGGAATTTGGTCGATCCGCTTCAGCTCAAGGTTCTCCTCATTAGAGTTCCTTCAATTTTATCATTGAACTACCTCCACTATTACTTATAACAATGATTAAGTTAAATCCCACTCTGATACCAACTGATAGGACTCAAATACACTAGGATCTCATAAAAAACAATTGACCAAATATTTGTTCTCAAAACACAACAAATAAATCACCAAACAATCAATCAACAACGAACAATAATAAACAACAAACTTTTGGAAGGCTAAATGATGGAACTCAAGACATACGCAGCGAAATAAGGACCTAATTACACTCTAATTGCTTTTAATTTAAAGGAAAAGATGCAGGCAATTGAAGGAAAAACAATAATTAAAATTACTTTGTAGCTCTCGAAAACCGCTCTTCCTCGCTGAATCTCGACCCCAACATGAATGAACCACTACTAGAGTTGACCTACTATCTTTTGGACTCAGAACCGTGTTGTGGGACCCGATGGATGAAGAAAACCGAGAGAGAGAAAGATATGGAAAAGACTATTTTGCAAAATTGAAAAACTATTTTTGAAAAACTATTTTGCAAAATTGGCAAAACTTTTTTCAGCCCAATTTTGAAAAACTATTTTGCAAAATTAGCAAAATTTTTTAATATAAAATAGAAAGCTCAATTTATTGAAAAAAAGCCATGCAACAATTGCATGAACCAAATACATAGAAACTCAACACGTATAATCCACTATCTTAGTAGGCTTAATGTCGCCACTATAAGTCAACACTTAGCCCACTATTTTGTTAGTGGAGTTATCCAACAAAAGTTTGGATTTTTCCACTAACTTTAGTCAAAGGGCAAAATAGTTATTTGGTCAAAGTCAAACTTTAACCAAAATGTCAATATTTTGACTTTTATGATTTTTTCCGTGTTGACTAATTTTGACCTCCCGAGCATGAATTCACTTTCATTTTCTCGAAATTCAAATCACATTTGAATATCAGGTCGGTCAAAGTTTAACTTTTCAAAGTCAAAAGTCAATTCTTTGACTTTTTACATCTTTGACAATTTCCATCATTTCCGAGCTTCCGAATATGAACGTATTCATATTCTTGATATTTAAATCACATTTAAATATTAAAGTTGTATCTCTAAACTGAAAAACCCGACACTATATCACATATACTTGTTGGTTTCTCTCTCTTCACTTAATTCGAACAATTCGAATGTTTCTATCATACTGTTCTAAGTTTATTCCATATGAGCTAGTAGGAGAACCTAATGGACCTATAGATCATGGGATCCAACGATCCGAGATTAGCTGGCTAAACTCTTTAGACAGAGCTAATCAACATTCGTCAACTAACGGGTCATTCCACCAAAGTCTCGTAGTTGCACTCCCCTCACTATAGATATATTTGTGTCCATTTGATATAACCATGATTAGTAAGCTAATCCTTCACAGGTTGTTCGAAATCTCGGCTGGGTCATAAAAACCGTTTTATCCCCGAGACTACATCTTATTCCTTAAGTTCCATTGATCCTCTAATGAATAATTGGTTTAAGGTACAACCAATAAACTGAATCCTTCTCGTGCCAAGGAGAGGTTGGGGCCCCTTGTTCAAGACCTGGATTTAGTACTAAAGGGAATAACCTATCTATTATCTCTATAACGGGTAGGAGTGAATTTCGTCTTGCACCCTATGTTCCCAGCTATCCACCCGATCTTACCCCTGAAATGGGAGGCTTATTGGGCCAACGATGATGAGCTGCCCTCACCTATGTAGATCTAAGGATAATTCCGAGTGAACAGGAGTTCATAGGTACCTAGGTCATCAATTAACGAAATAGTCAGTTTTATATATAAAACGACATTTAGAACGTAAAAAGTGACTATTTCATGGTTTAGTCTTATGAAAACTCATTGCATAGGATGCCTCCACTTACATATCTCTATATGAACGATCCAGGATCACATCGTTTATACTAACTACAAAGTGGGCCGCATCCATAGTGTCCCCAGAATAAGGTGCCCAACCTTATTCATATACTATAGATCATGTTGGCTACATACTTGAACTTGATCCACATTTATTTCACTACATAAAGTTCAAACTACATTAAATAGCCTCAGGACCTTAGTTTATTGGATTTAAGATTACAATTTCAATAACAACTCTATCGAAAAACAAAACAAAATATGTTTATTAATTTACAAACTACGAGTTTTAGGACATAAAATCCAACATTAAAAGTAAAGAGCATACACGAATTATACATGGAAAATCCCCTTCTATTTAAAGAGTAAAAACCGCAGGACTTGTGAGGAGTCCACTCTTGCCAACTTCTCTGATTATGATAAAATTGAGAAAAAGATCCCAAATCAATCATATAAGGTTCACTATCTACCAATACTTTCATACATAAAAGATGAACACTTGAGAGATAAAAAGAATGAAAATCACCCAGTTTTATAGATTTGGTTTTGCAGCCATTACTACAAACCAGAGCTCCAAAAAACGATCCAACCATTCAAAACGAGGTCCTATGTGTCTTGAACACATTGACCAAATTTTTGCAGGATCCAACGGTTCAAAATCTAGCAATCAATAATTTTATAAATATTGTCGCTGAAAAATGAATTGCGATCTTTCTCTCCGATTTTTTGCCACTTTTTCACTCTTTTTTTCCTTAGATCATCCTCATATCATATAAAAGAAAAACCTAGGACTTTCAAGATGGACCAATCTTAAAAATTAGCCGTAATTGGGCTCACAAAACACAAGTTGAAAATAAAGTCTTGCTTGTGCAACAAGTGGGCTGGACACCCACAACAATCAAGACTAAAAAACCATGAAGCTTTTTAGGTAAAGTCAGAAAATGTTTATTAATTTGTATCCACCAATGTATTAGTTCTTTTTATTATCATTATTGTTATTATTTTATATGACTTTTTAATGATAAAATAGAAATATTGATTAATCTTGCATAACAATAAAAAATTCATGAAAACGTAGAAATATCGATGAAAAATGTTGAGAAGTCAATGAAAATTTAGTATAGTGAGAATATCTAAACAAATTACGAGAGGTGTTCAAATGACCCGACAACCCCAACAACTCGGACTATCCAACCCAAATTGAAGGGTTGAGTTGGGTTGAGTTAGTTTTAATTTTGGGTGGGTTTGGTTGAATTTTTTTTATTTTTTTTCGGGTTGGGTTGGTTTGTGTTACACTTTTAAAAATTCGGGTTGACCCAACCCAACCCAAATTTCTAATATTATTATTATTATATTTTTTAATATATATATATATATATAATTATGAATATTATAACTCATATATATTCTTATGATGTTTGTATGAAGTTTGTAATAGATATCTTGGATTTTGATATTTAATATTTGAGTTTTATGAAAAGTTAATTGTCAATATGTGTTGTACACAAATTTAAGTAATTTAAGTTAATAAAAGAGGTAATAAAAAAGAAAAATAAATAAATAAATAGCCCGAAGACCCAACCCAACCTAACCCGAAAGCACAATCTAAATTTTAAGAATTGGGTTGGGTTAGGGACTTATTCGGTTCATTCGAGTTCCGAATCAGACGAATCTAAATTTTTAGGTTGGTCCATAAAATCTGTCCAATCTAATCTAACCCATGTACACTCCTACCAATTACAAGTGATGGTTGGCTAACATATATAGAGAATGTGTGTTTGTTTTGAACAAGTGCGATAATAAAAGTTTTCAACCAATAGAGTTTGATATTTCACAATTCTCTCATGAAACCACGTACATATTGATGGGTGGCTTTCATAAAGTTGAATTAAATTTTGTGTTTGTTTCCCGCCATTTTCATTTGGGAAAGTAAAATTTATCAAATTATAATTAATATAAGAATTAATAATTTACGTACCATTGTCAACATGACCGTAGCTCAACTGACATTATTCTCGTAGATGATACTCTTATATCATACACTAGCTCATTAATGCCAATGTAAGTAAGTCGAGTCAACTCATTCTCTTTCCGGCTAACCATACAACTATAAAATTTAGGTTGAAATCTCAAAATTTTGGGCCGAAATTTCTGTACGGAGAAATTTTGATTTTTTCTTAATTTCTCGAAATTTGAAATTTTGAAATTTTGTTTTTTTGTCAATTAGCTATGATCAAGGGAAGTGCAAAGGAAGTTTTCCCCCCTATATTATCATACAAAATCTTTATTTTCAAAAAACAACGTATTTTCATTCAAATATTTTTTATTGAATTTTCACATCATTTCACTTCAACTTTCCTCCCCTGATTTTTCATTTTTGTATCCACTTCATTTTATAATAACAATTTACAATTATTTTATATGCAAATATTTCATGTTTTTTAATTTTGGAATTAATTTCCAATATTTGATATTATTTTGTAATTAGTCTTTCATTTTTTTTTTAAATTTCTACTTTTGCATCGACATGTATACAGATATTTTATAATATACATCTAAATGTTGTCTTGCTTTATAGAGATGATGATTAAAAATGATCAATTATAATCTAATTCAGCCACAATCAAAGTTTCATAAAGTAATTATAACAATTTCCATCAATTTTCATAAAGTTTCATTGATATTTTCATAAAATTGGGACTTCGATATTTCCATGGACATTAATATTTCGAATCTTCTATACAACAACCATATGTTGAAATATTGATATAATTAAATCTATTAAAATCTATTAGTTTAAGCTTTGGAATTTTTTGGTAATTCAAATGCATGGTATCATATTTTGAGTTCAAAACTATATGTAATATCATTTTTTTCTTAAAAAAAATATTGATTTTCACTTGTTGAATATTCTATTAATTTTTAGGGTGTAATAATATCTATGTATCTCCTCTTTTCTCACTTTTTTTTTGTTTTTTTTTTTACAAGAGTGAGTATCTCCTCCAATTTTTCATCTTGAATAATGGATAAAATGGATTAAGTGAAAATCAATATAAATTGGGGCAAAAATGAGACAGGACAAGGGTTTGAACATATGACATCTTGCTCTGATACCATATTAAATCAAAGTTTAAGTTAATAGGTGAATATAAATTTAATATTATATCAACACTTAAATAGTGTCTTACACAATTGAGATCTAGTATAATTACTATCTGTCACTGTTTATCACTGATAGACAATAACATTTTGCTATATTTGTAAATATTTTAAACAGCTTTGTCATTTAAAACAATCACCTTAGTATTAAGTATACTTCGCATTTATGAAATATAAACATGAAATGAAACAAGAAATATATATCTCATATTTAAATATATATATCCCACACTTATGAAATATACATGGAATGAATCAAGAATATATACCTCACATTATTAAGTATATCACACTTTTATGAAATATAAACATTTTCTTTTAACAAGCAACATCTAAAGGGAAAAAGGGTATACTTTTATGAAATATAAACATTTTCTTTTAACAAGCAACATTTAAAGGGAAAAAGGGATCAATAGATGCATCCGGATATTATACATCTCATATATTAATATAAATTTTTTTATTATGTCCATTGTGGTAGTTTTGTAATTAAAATTTCAAAATTGAAAAAAAGAAAAAAAAAAGTTAGATTTTCTATAACGATTGACTTTTCTCTCTAACATTCTTCATCTTCCCATATATGGCTTGAGGTTTAGATGATGTAGCTATTGATAAAACTAATAGTTCTTAAGATCTATGGCATTTTTTTTTTAAAATGTAAGCTCCAAATAATCTACTCTTTTAGTTAACCTTATATATTTTTTGGCACGACTGCTGGACCTTTCATATTAATATGGATGTTTTCAAAACTTATTAGAGAAATAAGGTTGTTTTGAAACTTATTAGAGAAATATTGTTATTTTGGGAGATCGAGGCTACAAGTTAAGGGTTGAGGATTCGATTAATGTAGAGGTCGAACGTTGAGAACTCGACAAACAAAGAAAAACTTGGAATATTAGTGTTGTCGAAGGTTGAAGTTTCGACATACATAAGTCAAAACTTTGACTCTCGACAAGGAAGATAAGTGGGCTGAAGGAAATCTCGCAAATTTTGTGATGAGGATCTCGCTCTAGAAGGGAATCTCGCTAGAAATGTGGGCTGAATCTTGCTGGTAAGGTGAGCATTGCTAGGAAGACAGTTTGTTAAAGAAATGCTTGATCTCGCTCATGAGGATCTCACTCATGAGGAGGATCTCTCTCATGAGGATCTCGCTCATGAGGAGGATCTCGCTCGTGAGGGTAAATTCACTCAAGACATGCAGTATGAGGTCCTATCACCATGTTGCCCCTGCTCCAATTCCCCTGCGCGATTCCCTGCATGCATTGACCGACTGCATGCATGCTCCCTCTGCCCGCCACTAATCCGATTTCCCTGCTCCAATTCCCTGCATGCATTGACGCATGCATGGCCCTCTGCCATAGCCTTAATACCTCTTCAACCACCCCAAATCCATGGGTAGAGTGTTCAACACTCAACCTACATCCTTTTAAACTCCATCCTCTTCATTTTTGCTCACTCACTCACTCCCTCGATAATTTTTGTCCCTCTTCATTTTTGCTCACTCACTCCCTCGATAGCTCACTACCCTTGATTTTGCTCACCCCTCTCCCCTTGATTTGCTCACTGCCCCTTCACTCACTGCCTCCTCACTGCCTTCGAAAATAAGCCTGCAAAATCATCTTCCTTTCCTCCCATTTCTATTTCTATTTCTCTTCTTGTTTCATTTAATACAAATTATTCTCACACAACTATACTGGTTCGTTACTCTACTAAATTTTTATTTTTTAAGAATAATTATACATTTTATTTTTGTTCTTATATTATTATTTTTTATAGATTATTATTTTTTAATTTTTGGTAGTTAGTTGTAAAAGATAACAAATAACAGGAAAAAAAGGTGTGAACGTTGTCACTTGAAAGGAAAAAAGAGAACTACCGTCTGAATCTTGTGAGTTGAACTTATGATAATTGAAAAGTTTAGTTTATTCTTATGATATTTGATTTTATTTAGTATTAACTTTGATGTTTATAGTGTTAAAATGTTTAGTTTTATGTTATGTTTGAAAGTTGATATTTATAGTTAATACAAAATTATTGTGGATAGTTAGTAATAGTTTCAAAAGTTTAATATAAGTTTAAAATTTTAGTTTATTCATATGAAAAATTATTATTGTTATTTTTATTGTGATAAGTTGATATTTTCTAGTATTAAACTTTGAAAAATATAGTCAAAATAGTTTAGAAAGTTTAATTTAATTTAATTTTTTTTAATTTTGTCATTAAAATTGAAAAAATAGTTTTTAAAAAGTTTACCTCACTTCTCTAATTTGAAAGTTTTAATTTATTGTTATTTTTAAAAATAGTTATAAAAAGTTTAATTTATTGTTATGTTTAAAAATAATTATAAAAAGTTTAATTTATTGTTATGTTTAAAAAGTTGATGTTCATAAAACTTAAAAAGTTTATGTTTATAAACTAAAAGAATTAATATTTTTTAATATACTTCTTATAAAAAGTATAATACAAAAAATTGATATTTGTCTCTCTTTTTTTTTTTTTTTTTTTAGAAAATGGCTGGAAAAGGCTTGGGATTTTTATTGTTTACAAATGGTAATATGATTGATGGTATTGATGGAGTTGAGTATGAGCAACCACCAAGTGGGAGTTTTACCATAAATGTGAACCTTGAATTGTATTTGAACAATTCATTGAAATGGTTGGGATGTTATTTAGTGTAGATATGGGAGCAAATCAGATAGAAATAATATATAGACATCTTAATCTAGAACTCTCAGGATCAATAAAGTTTATACCATTCCCTATTTCGAATGCACAAGCTATGAACTTAATGTTCTCAATGACAATGTCATTGCCAAATCTAGTGCATTTGTATGTAAATGTAAATAGGATAATGGTGGATCCTGATACATCATTTAACCAATTTGAAGATCCAACTCAATGTATCGATCCTGATCTGGAGTCAGTTGCATCGCCATGTGATAATGAAGATATGACAGTTAATAACCTATACAGAGACTTCAGAATAGAAACGGATGACGAATTTGAAGAGTTGAATTTTGATGGTCGTGAACATGATATGCTTTCAGATACATTCAATGATTTGGATATGAATGTACTGGATAGCATTCAGGAACATGACCCAATTGTAGCCCCTGTGGACGTTGACAATACTCAATTATATAAAGGGATGATTTGTCAAGACAAGGAAATACTACAACACGCGGTCAAATGTTTTGTAATAAAGTGTCACGCACCATATGAGGTTGTTGAATCTACACCGATGATTTGGACAATTCGGTGTAAGAAGTGGGAGGAAGGTTGCAAGTAGAGACTTCGTGCAATAAAGAAAAAATCGGATGGCTTGTTCGAGATCACTAAGTATAATGTGCAACATACATGTTTTTATTTAGAACTAAGTCAAAGTCACGTGCAATTGGATTCATCAATGATTGCACTGGAGTTCTGTGACGCCGTAAGAGAAAAATCATCTATCAGTGTAGCACAATTGTAGTCCGACATCAAATCAAAGTTTGGATAACAAGACATAGAAGTATTATTGGGGTTACCTGTTAACGGTGAGCCGGTCATCGGAGTGATGTACGATGACTGGTCAGAAGTTTGTCAACTGTACCTCGGTGCGACCCCACCTGCTGACAAGATTAGAGGATCGAGGTTAAGTTTAATATGGTTAGGAACACAATTTTGTGAGCTCACAGATGATGCAGATGAGGAAACCGTCATAAGATATGCGTGAGTATATATACTACAAATGATGGATGGAAGTCTGTTTTCAGATAAATCAAGTCATTTTGTTCACTTGATGTTCATGCCACTGTTAGCTAACCTCCATGATGCGGGGTGGTATTCGTGGGGTGGAGCATGCTTGGCATGGTTGTATAGACAACTATGCAAAGCAACAAGACCTGAGGTTCGAGAGATAGCTAG
>NC_052352.1:24943496-24955714 GCF_009727055.1 Benincasa hispida | reverse complement strand
CAATATGTTAATGACGCTCAGTTAGTTGGACGAGCCTACGATTCTCGGTATGTTGTTTTAATTCAATTTAATTTTTATATCACTGATCTAGTTAATTTAAATTCTAAATTATCAATTTAAAAATTTAGGTGGAGAGATAAATTTTGTGTGACTAGGACAGCCACACATGTAGTCAGCCAATATAGATACATGTTTGATCTGCTTCAACCTGATTAGGTACATTACACTGAACCTAATTGATTATTTTATACATATTTTTATTGTATTTGTCTTTAATATTCTCTAATATAATATTTTGTGTTTCAGGTTATTTGGGAGCCGTACAAAATTATTATGCATAGTTTGCCTAATTTTTATATGAATGGTCAAAACATATGGCAAACGATGAGTCCTCTCATATGTTTTCACATTGGTGAGTGGTATCTTCCTGACAGGGTGATGAGACAATTCGGTTTTCAGTATGATGTCCCATCGCCTTGTAATACTGAACCCGTACTGCATGATATTGACCTAAGGACTAAAGATTGCTCCGAAAAAGTTTCACATTTGGTAGTGCGATGGCACTATCGTGCAAAGTTTATTACAGTGGGGGTTTCTCTTGAACAGTTTGACACAGATGTCACTCCAGAATATATTCATTGGTATAATAATATCACAAGGCGCTATGTCACTCATCTGGGAGCAGTTGTGGGTCATCTAGTAAATGAATGAATATCATCTAATTATTTTTAATTTAAATTTATTTTAAATATTGTCTAATTTTTTTATAATTCACAGAAATCGAACAACAGTAGACTCTATGAGGTTGCAAATGATCCGAACTAGGTTCTTGCTATATGTAGTGACAACCAAAGCTATATGGAGGAAATTTATTATATGTACGATATACCTATTATTCTTCCACCAACTCCTAGACGTAGAGGACCTGTTCAGCAAGAGGATAAGTTTGATGAGGTTGCACATAATGTGGAAGAGTTACCCCTATGATGCAAACACATAGTTAAACTGATTATTTTAGTCCGATGATGATGATGCCAACATTTGGTTTAGGACATTATGACTCAGAGGCTGGTCCTTCGTCTTCATACGTGCATGGACATGGTCGGGGTCGTGGAGAGTATAATGAATATTTATATTATGAAGCGCCTGCAGAGGTACCAAGCAACATCAAGAAGTATATATATATATATATATATATATAATAATATATATATAATTGTGCTATAAAGTAATAAAAAATATATTTTAAAGTTAATAATAAATCCGGGTTGGTTTGGGTTGGTGGTTTTGGTTATATTAAGTGAACCCATGAACCAAACCCAACCCATAAAGTTTTCATTTATTTGAACCAAATTCAAACTGCACGAGTTGGGTTGGATTGATCAGTTTTATCGGGTCATCAAGTGTTTTTGAACAGCCCTAGTGATCATTAATAGTACAAAAGGGCTTAAGAAGTAATCTTATAATTAATGTTAGGATCGATTTTAAACCAAATGGCATATAATCGACACAAATAGAACCATAAAGCCGCCGTGGGGAAAATTAAAAGGATATTGTCCTTTTTAGAAACTATTTGGAAAATAAGGTTGTTTTCACCAATATTTTTTTTTTATAAAACTCGAGGGTTCAAAATTGACCTACCTGGTCGGAATTTTGAACTCTCGGACCTTGCTCTTCTTTTTTTTTTTTCTTTTTTAATTTTTAACACATTCCACTTCTTCTTTCTTTCTTCCTTTCTTTTTTTTTTTTTTAATTTTCCATTTTATAGCACAAATTCTTCAAAAATATTTTATTTTTTTATTTTAACTCTAAAAAGAATAAAGTTAAAAAAAAAATAATATCTCATTAAAATAAAAAATGTAAATTAAAATCTCATTTAATATAAAAATTAATTAAAAAATTCAATTGTGTTCCCACCAAGGCGGACGTCGTCGGATTTCGAGCTGTTGTCGTCCATCGACTTCGAACTTGAAGGTTGCTCGGGTTCTTCTTTGATGTTGCTTGGTACCTCTGCAGGCGCTTCATAATATAAATATTCATTATACTCTCCACGACGCCCGACCATGTCCATGCACGTATGAAGACGAAGGACCAGGCCTCTGAGTCATAATGTCCTAAACCAAATGTTGGCATCATCATCATCGGATAAAATAATCAGTTTAACTATGTTGTTTGCATCATAGTGGGTAACTCTTACCATTATGTGCACCTCATTCCAAACTTATCCTCTTCTGAAAGGTCCTCTACGTCTTAGGAGTTGGTGGATAGAATAATAGGTATATCGTACATATAATAAATTTCCTCCATAACAGCTTTTGGTTGTTCCACTACATATAGGCAAAGAACTTAAGTTCGGTATCATTTGCAACCTCATAGATCTACTGTTGTTCGCATTTTCTGTGAATTATAAAAAAATTAGACAATATTTAAAATTAAATTTAAATTAAAAAATAATTAGATGATATTCATTCATTTACTAGATGAACCCACAACTGCTCCCAGTGAGTGACATAGCGCCTTGTGAATATTAATTAACCAATTGAATATACTGTCTGGAGTGACATCTGTGTCAAACTGTTTCCAAGAGAAACCCCCACTGTAATTAAACTTTGCACGTTAGTTTGCCATCGCACTACCAAAATGTGAAAACTTTTTCGGAGCAAATCTTTAGTCCTTAGGTCAATATGCATGCCAGACGGGTTCAGTATACAAGGCGATGGGACATCATACTGAAAACCGAATTGTTCTCATCACCCTGTCAGGAGATACCCACTCACCAATGTGTGAAACACATATGAGAGGACTCATCGTTTGCCATATGTTTTGACCAAATTCATATAAAAGATTAGGCAAACATGCATAATAAATTTTGTAAAACGGCTTCCCAAAAACCTGAAACCACAAAAATATTTTTAGAGAATATTAAAGACAAATACAATAAAAATAGTATAAAATAATCAATTAGGTTCAAGTGAATGTAGCCTAAATCAGTTGAGGCAGATCAAACATGTATCTAATACTTGGCTGACTGCATGTGTGGCTGTTCCTAGTCCACAACAAAATTTATCTCTCCACCTAAATTTTTAAATTGATAATTAGAATTATAAATTAAACTAGATCAGTGATATAAAAATTGAAATTGAATTAAAACAACATACCGAGAAATCGTAGGCTCGCTCCAACTAACTGAGCGTCATTACAATATTGTAGGCTGTGGAGCCATTGTTTGGAAATCGCTCCCAAGCCCATAGTTGTAAAAAGTATGAGAGTCCTAGCTATTCTCTCGAACCTCAGGTCTTGTTTGCTTTGCATAGTTGTCTATACAACCCATGCCAGCATGCCTCCCAACCCCACGATACGCAACCCCGCATCATGGAGGTTTAGCGTAACAGTGGCAATGGAAACATCAAGTGAACAAAATGACTTGATTTATCTGAAAAACAGACTTCCCATCCTATCATTTGTAGTATTATATACTCACGCATATCTTAATGACGGTTTCCCTACATTCTGCATCATCTGTGAGCCTCACAAAAATTGTGTTTTCCTAACCATATTAAACTTAACCTCGGATCCTCTAATCTTGTCAGCAGGTGGGTCCCGCACCGAGTACCAGGACAAACTTCTGACCAGTCATCGTACATCACGTCCCGATGACCGGCTCACGTTAACAGGTAACCCCAATAATACTCTATGGTCTGTTATCACAAACTTTTGATTTTGATGTCGAGACTACAATTGTGCTACACTAAATTAGATGATTTTTCTCTTACGGGCGTCACAGAACTCCAGTGCCAATCATTTGATGAATCCAATTCACGTGACTTTGACTTAGTTCTAAATAAAAAACATGTATGTTGCAACATTATACTATAGTGACTCTGAACAAGCCATCCGATTTTTTCTTTTACTTGCACGAAGTCCTCTACTTTCAACCTTCCTCCCACTTCTTACACCGAATTGTCCAAATCATCGGTTGTTAGATTCAACAAAACCTCATATGGTGCGTGACAACTTTATACACAAAACATTTGACCGCGTGTTTGTAGTATTTTCCTTGTCTTTGACAAATCATCCTTTATATAATTGATATTGTCCAACGGTCCACAGGGCTACAAATTGGGTCATGTTCCTGAATGCTATCCAGTACATTCATATCCAAATCATTGAATGTATCTGAAAGCATATCATGTTCACGACCAATCAAAATTTCAACTCTTCAAAATCGGTCATCCGTTTCTTAAATTCTGAAGTCTTTCTGTATAGGTTATTAACTGTCAATAGCTTTCATTATCACATGGCGATTGCAACTGGACTCCAGATCAGGATCGATACATTGAGTTGGAATCTTCAAATTTGGTTAAATGATGTATCAGGATCCACCATTATCCTATTTACCATTTACATACAAATGCACTAGATTTGGCAATGGACATTGTCATTGAGAAACATTAAGTTCATAGCTTGTGCATTCGAGAAATAGGGAATGGTATAAACTTTATTGATCCTGAGAGTTCTTAGATTAAGATGTCTAATATATTATTTCTATTCTGATTTGCTCCCATATCACACTAAATAACATTTCCCAACCATTTCATGAATTGTTCAAATACATTCAAGGTGGTCACATTTAGGCTGTAAACTCCCACCTTGGTGGTTGCTCATACTCAAACTCCATCAATACCATCAATCATATTACCATTTTGTAAACAATAAAAATCCCAAGCCTTTTCCCAGCCTTTTTCCTAAAAAAAAAAAAAAAAAAAAAAAGAGAGCCAATATCATTTTTTGTATTATACTTTTTATAAGAAGTATATTAAAAAATATTAATTCTTTTAGTTTATAAACATAAACTTTAAGCTTTATGAACATCAACTTTTTAAACATAACAATAATTAAAACTTTTTATAATTATTTTTAAAACATAACAATAAAATTAAACTTTTATAACTATTTTTAAAAATAACAATAATTAAAACTTCAAATTAGAAGATGAGGTAACTTTTTAAAACTATTTTTTCAATTTTAATACAAAATAAAAAAAATTAAATTAAATTAAACTTTAAACTATTTTTGACTATATTTTCAAAGTTTAATACTAGAAAATATCAACTTATCACAATAAAAATGAACAATAATAATTTTTTCATATGAATAAACTAAAATTTATAAACTTATATTAAACTTTTGAAACTATACTAACTAATCACAATAATTTTGTATTAACTATTAATATCAATCTTTAAAACATAACAATAAAACTAAACATTTTAACAACTATAAACATCAAAGTTAAACTACAATAAAATTCAAATATCATTAAGAATAAAACTAACTTTTCAAATTATCATAAGTTCAACTCAAGATTCCGACGGTAGTTCTCTTTTTTCCTTTCAAGTTGACAACGTTCACCTCCTTTTTTCCTGTTATTTGTTATCTACAACATAACTACAAAAATTAAAAAATAATAATCTATAAAAAATAATAATATAAGGAACAAAAATAAAATGTATATTATTCTTAAAAATAAAAAATTTAATGTAGAGTAACGAACCAGTATAGTTGTGTGAGGAAATAAATTTGTATTAAATGAACAAAGAAGAGAAATAGAAATAGAAATGGGAGGAAAGGAAGATGATTTTGCAGGTTATTTCGAAAGGCAGTGAGGAGGCAGTGATGTGAAGGGGCAGTGAAGCAAAATCAAGGGGAGAGGGGTGAGCAAAATCAGGTAGTGAGCTATCGAGGAGAGTGAGTGAGCAAAAATGAAGAGGGACACAAAATTATCGAGGAGTGAAGTGAGTGAGCTAAAAATGAAGAGATGAGTTTAAAGGATGTAGGTGAGTGTTGAACACTTCTACCCATGGATTTGGGGTGGGTTGAAGAGGTATTAAGGCTATTGGCAGAGGGCACATGCATGCGTCAATGCATATGCAGAGGAATTGGAG
The DNA here is from genome assembly GCF_009727055.1 of Benincasa hispida. Classification (NCBI taxonomy): domain Eukaryota; kingdom Viridiplantae; phylum Streptophyta; class Magnoliopsida; order Cucurbitales; family Cucurbitaceae; genus Benincasa; species Benincasa hispida. Next base: position 24,949,769 of record NC_052352.1, on the reverse strand, counting down.
CAGGGAAATCCGGATTGTGGCGGCAGAGGGAGCATGCATGCAGTCGGTCAATGCATGCAGGAATCGCGCAGGGAATTGGAGGCAGGGGCAACATTGGTTGGATAGAGGAACCTCAACTGCATTCTTGGAGTGAATTTACCCTCACGAGCGAGATTCCTCCTCATGAGCGAGAATCCTCATGAGAGAGATCCTCCCTCATGAGTGAGAATCCTATGAGCGAGATCAAGCATTTCTTTAACAAACTGTCTTCTAGCAATGCTCACCTTACACGCAAGATTCAGCCCACATTTCTAGCGAGAATTCCCTTCTAGAGGCGAGATCCTCATCACAAAATTTGCGAGATTTCCTTCAGCCCACTTAACTTCCTTGTCGAGAGTCAAAGTTTTGACTTATGTATGTCGAAACTTCAACCTTCGACACACTAATTATTCAATGTTTTTCCCTTTGTTTGTCGAGTTCTCAACGTTCGACCTCTTACATTAATCGAATCCTCAACCCGTTAACTTGTAGCCTCATTCTCCCAAAATAACAATAATTTCTCTAAATAAGTTCAAAACAACCTTATTTCTCTTAATAAGTTTTTGAAAAACATCCATAATATGAAAGGTCCAGCAGTCGTCCAAAAATATATAATAGGTTAACTAAAAGAGTTAGAATATTTGGAGCTTACATTTTAAAAAAAAATGCCATAAGATTTAAGAAACTATTAGTTTATCAATAGCTAGCATCATCTAAACCTTCAAGCCAATATATGGGAGATGAGAATGTTTAGAGAGAAAAGTCAATCGTTATAGAAAAATCTAACTTTTTTTTTTTCTTTTTTTCAATTTTGAAAAATTTTTTAATTACAAACTACCACAATTGGACATATAAAAAAATTATATTAATATATTGAGATGTATTAAATATCCGGATGCCATTCTATTGAATCCCTTTTTTCCCTTTTAAATGTTGCTTGTTAAAAGAAAATGTTATATTTCATAAAAGTATACCTTTTTCCCTTTAGATGTTGCTTGTAAAAGAAAATTGTTTATATTCCATAAAAGGTGATATACTTTAATAATGTGAGGTATATATTCCTGATTCATTCCATGTATATTTCATAAGTGTGGGGATTATATATATTTAATATATGACGATAATATATTTCTTGTTTCATTTATGTTTATATTTTCATAAATGCGAAAGTATACTTAATACTAAGGTTGATTGTTTTTTAAAATGACAAAGCTGTTTAAAATATTACAAATATATTACAATGTTTTGTCCCCTAATCAGTTGATTAAACAGTGACAGATAGTAATTATACCTAAGATCTCATATTGTGTAAGACACTTATTTAAGTGTTGTATATAATATTAAATTTTATATTTCACCTAATTAACTTAAAACTTTGATTTAATTATGGTTATCAGAGCAAGATGTCATATTTCAAAACCCTTGTCCTGCTCATTTTTGCCCCAATTTATAATTGATTTTCACTTAATCCATTTTATCCATTATTCATAGATGAAAATTGGAGGAGATACTCACCTCTTGGTTTAAAAAAAAAAAAAAAAAAAAGTAGAGAAAGAAGGAGATACATAGATATTATTACACCCTAAAAATTAATAGAATATTCAACAAGTTGAAAATCATATTTTTTTTAAGAAAAAAAATGATATTACATATAGTTTTTGAACTCAAAATATGATAATCCATATTGAATTACCAAAAAAATTCCAAAAGCCTTTAAACTAATAGATTTTAATAGATTTAAATTATATCAACTATTTCAAATATGGTTGTGATTAGAAGATTCGAAATATTAAATGTCCATGGAAATATCGAAGTCCGCAATTTATGAAAAATATCAATGAAACTTTTATGAAAATTTGGATGAAATTGTTATAATACTTTATTGAAAACTTTGATTGTGGTGCTGAATTAGATTTATAATTGATCATTTTTAATCACATCTCTATAAAGCAAGACAACATTTAGATGTATATTATAAATATCTGTATAACATGTCGATGCAAAAAGTAGAAATTTAAAAAAAAAAAAATGAAAGACGTAATTACAATAATAATATCAAATATTGGAAATTAATTCCAAAATAATAAAAACATGAATATTTGCATATAAAATAATTGTAAATTGTTAATTATAAAATAGAAGTGGATACAAATTGGAAAAAATCAGGGGAGAGAAAGTTGAAGTGAAATGATGGAAAATTCAATTAAAAAAATATTTGAAAGTGAAAATACGTTGTTTTTTTGAAAAATAAAGATTTGTTATGATAATATAGGGGGGAAAAACTTCCTTTGCACTTCCCTTGATCATAGCTAAATTGACAAAAAAAAACAAAAATTTCAAAATTACAAATTTGAGAAATTAAGAAAAAAACAAAATTTCTCCTACAGAAATTTCGGCCGCAAATTTTGAGATTCAACCTAAATTATAGTTGTATGGTTAGCCGGAAAGAGAATGAGTTGACTCAGTACTTACTTCATTGGCATTAAATGAGCTAGTGTATGATATAAGAAGTATTCATCCTACGAGAATAATGTCATTTGAGGCTCGGTTCATTGTTGACAATGGTACGTAAAATTATTAATTTTCTTATATTTAATATAATTTGATAAATTTTATACTTTCCCAAATGAAAATGGCGGGAAACAACACAAAAATTTAATTCAACTTTATTGAAAGCCACCCATCAATATTGTACGGTGGTTTTTCATGAGAGAATTGTGAAATATCAAACTTCTATTGGTGAAAAACTTTTTATTACGCACTTGATCAAACACAAACACACATCTCTATATATAGTTAGCCCAACGATCACTTGTAATTTGGTAGGAGTGTACATGGGTAGATTAGATTGGACAGATTTATGGACCAATCACCTGAAAAATTAGATTCGTTATGTTCGGAACTTCGATATGAACCGAATAAGTCCCTAACCCAACCCATTCTTAAAATTTAGATTAGTGCTTTCGGGTTAGGTTGGGTTGGGTCTTCGGGCTATTTATTTAATTTATTTTTTTTTATTTTACCTCTTTTATTAACTTAAATTACTTAAAATTGTGTGTACAAACACATATTGACAATTAACTTTTCATAAAACTCAAAATATTAAATATCAAAATCCAAGATAATTCTATTACAACTTCATACCCAAACATCATAAGAATATATATGGTTAATAATATTCATAATTTATATATATATATATATTAAATATAATATAATAATATATAATAATAATTAGGAAAATTTGGTTTGGGTTGGGTCAACGCCGAATTTTTAAAATGTAACACAAACCAAAACCCAACCCGAAAAAAAATAAAAAAAAATTCAACCAAACCCACCCAATTAAAACTAAACTCAACACCAACTCAAACTCAATTTTGGGTTTGGAATAGTCGGAGTTGTTGGGTGTCGCGAGCATTTGAACACCTCTCGTAATTGGTTTAGATATTCTCACTATACTAATTTTCATTGACTTTCAACATTTTTCATCGATTATTTCTACGTTTTCATAGAATTTTTATTTGTTATGCAAGATTAATTCAATATTTCTTATTTTATCCATTAAAAGTCATATAAAATAATAACAATAATGATAATAAAAGAAACTAATACAATTGGTGGATACAATTTAATAAACATTTTCTGACTTTACCTAAAAAAAGCTTCTTGGTTTTTTAGTCTTGATTGTTTGTGGGTGTCCACCCACTTGTTGCACAAGGCAAAGACTTTATTTTCAATTGGTGTTTTGTGGGCCCAATTACGGGCTAATTTTTAAGATTGTCCATCTTGAAAAGTCCTAGGTTTTTTCTTTTATATGATATGAGGATGATCTAAGGAAAAAAAGAGTGAAAAGTGCGGTCAAAAAAATCGAAGAAAGATCGCAATTCATTTTTCAGCGACAATATTTATAATAAATTATTGATTTGCTAGGATTTTGAACCGTTGGACCTTGCAAGAAGAATTTGGTCAATGTGTTCAAGACACATAGGACTCGTTTTGATGTTGGATCGTTTTTTGGTAGTCTGGTTTGTAGTAATGGCTGCCAAAACCAAACTCCTATAAAACTGGGTGATTTCATTCTTTTTATCTCTCAAGTGTTCATCTTTTTATGTATGAAAGTATTGGTAGATAGTGAACCTATATATGATTGATTTGGATAGCTTTTTCTCATTTTTATCATAATCAAGAGAAAGTTGGCAAGAGCTGGACTCCTCAACAAGTCCTGCGGTTTTTACTCTTTAAATAAGAAGGGGATTTCCATGTATAATTCGTGTATGCTCTTTTACTTTTTAATGTAGATTTTATGTCCTAAAACTCGTCAGTAGTATTGTAAATTAATAAAACATATTTTAGTTTGTGTTTTTTACGAAAAGAGTTGTATATTCGAAATTGTAATCTTAAATCCAATAAAACTAATGGTCCTGAGGCTATTTAAATGTAGTATTGAAACTTATATGATAGTGAAATAAATGTTGATTCAAGTCAAGATATGTAGCCAACATGATCTATAAGTATATGAATAATGTTGGCATCCTTTTCTGGGACACTATGGATGCGGCCCACTTTGTAGTAGTTATAGAACGATGTGATCCGAATCGTTCAATATAGAGATAGATGTAAAAGTGGAATAGGCATTCCTACGCAATGGAGTTTTATAAGACTAAACCATGCAAATATGTCACGTTTAACGTTCTAAAATGTCCGTTTATATATAAAACTGGGACTATGGTCGTTAATGTGACTGACCTAGCGTACCTAATGAACTCCTGTTCTACTCGTGAATTATCCTTAGTAATTACATAGGTAGAGGGCTAGCTCATCATCGTTTGGCCCAATAAGCCTCCCATTTTCAGGGTGTAAGATCGGGTGGAATAGCTGGGAACATTGGGTGCAAGACGAAATTCACTCCTACGCCGTTATTACGAGATAAATAGAATATGGTTTAATTCCCTTTAGTACTAAATCCAGGTCTTGAACAATAGGGGCCCCAACTCTCCTTTGGCACAGAAGGATTCAGTTTATTGGTTGTACCTAAACATTATTCATTAAGGATCAATGAGGAACTTAAGGAATAAGATGTAGGTCTCCGGGGGGAAAAAACGGTTTTTGACCCAGCCGAGATTTCAACAACCTGTGAAGGATTAGCTTACTAATCATGGTTATATCAAATGGACACAAATATATCTTATAGTGAGGGGAGTGCAACTACGAGACTTTGGTGTGGAATGGACCGTTAGTTGACGAATGTTGATTAGCTCTGTCTAAAGAGTTTAGCCAGCTAATCTTCGGATCGGTGGATCCCATGATCTATAGGTCCATAGGTTCTCCTACTAGCTCATATGAATATTAACTTAGAACAGTATTAATAGAACATTCGAATTGTTCGAATTAAGTGAAGAGAGAAAGAAACCAACAAGTATATTGATATAAGTGTCCGGGTTTTCAGTTTAGAGATACAAACTTTAATATTTAAATGTGTGATTTAATATATCCCAAAATATGAATACGTTCATATTTCGGAGCTCGGAAAATGATGAAATTGTCAAAAGATGTAAAAAGTCAAAGAAAATTGACTTTTTGACTTTGAAAAGTTAAACTTTGACCGACCTGAATATTCAAATGTTGATTTGAATTTCGAGAAATGAAAATGAAAGTGAATTCATGCTCGGGAGGTCAAAATTAGTCAACACGGAAAAAATCATAAAAAAGTCAAAAATTATTGACATTTTGGTTAAAGTTTGACTTTGACAAATAACTATTTTGCCCTTTGACTAAAGTTTAGTGGAAAAACATCCAAACTTTTGTTGGATAACTTCCACTAACAAAAATAGTGGGCTAAGTTGTTGACTTATAGTGGCGACATTAAGCCTACTAAGATAGTGGATTATACGTGTTGAGTTCTATTATTTGGTTCATGCAATTGTTGCATGGCTTTTTTTCAAAAATTGAGCCTTTCTATTTATATTAATAAAATTTTGCTAAATTTGCAAAATAGTTTTTCAAAATTGGGCTGAAAAAAAAGTTTTGCCAATTTTGCAAAATAGTTTTTCAAAAAATAGTTTTTCAATTTTGCAAAAATTAGTCTTTTCCATATCTTTCTCTCTCTCGCGTTTTCTTCATCCACGGGGTCCCACAACACGGTTCTGAGTCCAAAAGATAGTAGGTCAACTCTAGTAGTCATTCATGTTGGTCAATTCAAGAGAAGAGCGGTTTCAGAGCTACAAAGTAATTTTAATTATTGCTAATCTCTCTCTT
>NC_052352.1:24846701-24943471 GCF_009727055.1 Benincasa hispida | reverse complement strand
TATATATTGATTTTAATTTTATTTCATTTCAATATATTTTTTTAAATAATTTATTCTTCAATAACTCTTAAAAGTAGTTTCTTTTCACTTTAGAAAGAAAATTTTCACTATATCAATTGAAATTGAGTTGTTAATCTTAATTCAATATATGAAAATAATTAAATTAGATTTTTACATATTTACGTTTTGCTTCTTTTTATAACAAAATTGTAAATAAATGACCCGATTAACCCAAACCCAACCCAAATATTTCATGGTTGGGTTGGGTTCATTTTTCAATAAACTTTATTTTGGTTGAAAAAATCTACAACCTGAACAATTGAGTTGAGTCTAAAAAGTCTTTCAACCCAACCCAACTCAACCCATGAACATCCATAATGATCACATTTGTTACCTTCATTTATCTTTTTTTTTTTTTTTTTTCTTTTTTACTGGATCATCATTTATCATTTAAAATCAACACCAAACTTCCCTTCCCTCTGAGGGTATATTTAGCGGTCCCTAACGGAATGAGATTGTAATGTAATGTAATAAAAAATTCATGTTTGGATTCAACGTTTTAAGTCCGATTTTTAATACAAAACTCATTCCGTTCCGATAGTTTTCAATCTAATCCACTTTCTCATCATTTTCATATTTCACGATCTCATTTTCGCTCCAGCTTTGATTATTCATTTTTTCCAACACTCATCTGATTTTCAGTAATCCTGATTATATTCCAGCTTTCCAAACACGCCCTAAAATGGAGAGAGCACGCAAGAGTCATTTATCACTTTTTTTCAAGAGAGACAGGTGAGGTCGAGGCGATTTCACTCTTTAATGCTCTGTTTTGGAGATGTTCGTGAATTAGAAGGATATCAAATTTAATCATAACAAAATTTCAAACAAATAAGTCAAGTCAACACAAACACACAACTACCCTTTGTAAATTATTTATCCATTGGTTCAAAATTTAGTAATCTCTTTCATAAAATATAAATATTTTATCTATGCTTGTTTTCAACCACGTGCAAGAATAAAAATTTTGAACCAATAGAGTTCAATATTTCACAATTCTCATAAAACCACGTACAAGTTGATGGGTGACCTTCATAAAGAGGAGTTAAATTACTTTTATTTGTTTGCAGTATTTAATATTCACGTGGGAGAGTAAAAATTTTCATGTTATTAATACATATAAGAGTTCATATTTTATTTACCTTTGTATAAGGCAACAGCTCATTGGAGCATTAATGCAGTTAGCTGACACTCATGAGTCTCCTTCAAACTTAAGATGCCAACCACCTTGAACACCATCTCCAGAGAGTAGGTGTTTAAATATTTGATTATATTGAGTTTATCAAAATCTATTAGTTTATAAATTTTTTTAATTTTGTGGTGATTCAACATGTCATGGTATCAGATTCTAAATTCAAAACTGTATGTAATGCCATTTCCTTCTCAAAATAATAATGATTTTCAGTTCTTTTATGAATTTTCAAGCCTACAACTAACAAGAAAAATATTGAAGTGTTGATAATTAACTTTAAACTATAGTTTAAGTTTAATGATGAATATTTAACATTAATACGTTATGTTAATAAAAAAAAATCACAGATTTTTGGGAAGTTATTCTTTACTTACTACTTTATTATCATTGTTTCAAATTCAAATCCATTATGCATCCCAGTCTTCCCTTACTGGTGGATTAGTTTCTTCCTCAAGTCAAGTATGTATAATATAATTCAATAACAATATTTTTCGTTTTGAGAAAGATACGAGATGATCGAGGAGCTAAAAAACTAGTTTAATCGGGTGAAAATTCAAGAATACGATACTACCCATTGTAACTTGTTGTAGGTAGTTCCAAAAGAAAACTGCACCATCAAGATTGAAGACACTCGTGTCAGGAACATGCTATCAAAATTTTAGCTTGATCGGACCACGAATCAACCCTCAAAAGATGAAAAAACGCTACTATAAATATTTTTTCATTTGGTAACAAAAAAATGAAATGGTTATGAAATTAGGCCTTAATAAATATTTATTTATTATAGGGCCTAAATTATTACAAATTCTACGTTTAAATTGTTAGGTAGTAAAGTTTAGTGACTATTGTTATAAATTTAAAAATATAAACTAAATCATTACCAACTAAAGTTTAAGAACTAAATTATTACGTTTATGATATTTTAAGTTTAGGAACCAAAAGTGTATTTTTAACCAGAACTACACCAACAAGATTGTAGTTAGAAATGCAATTAATTATGTCCCATATTAATTAGACAAAAAAAAATCACAGTTGATATGCCTATATGGAAGACGAACAATAAATATATTGATACAAGATATTTTAAATAATTAAAACCAAAAAGATATAGTCACAGAAAATTATAGTTGAAATAACATCGTATTCTATATTTCTATTTTATGCTTATAACAGGTAAAATAAATGTATGTTTATCTAAGGTGAGATAACCAAAAATAGATGTAAAAGAACTTCTCAACAACCCACCAAATAAGGTAACCACCCAACAAACCTATACACATTAACATGCCCCTCAAACTCAGGTGAGTAGAGACCAACTTGAGTTTAAGATAGCTGACCAAATCATGCAGGAGAGAGTACTTTAGTGAAGGTGTCAGTTAGGTGCTCGATCGTAGAGATGGCTTGAAGGCGTAGAGTCAGTCTCAATGTGCTTCGTTCTTTCATGAAAAACATCATTATGAGCAATTTGAATAGCACTATGGTTGTCACAATGAAGAATGGTAGTAGTGGCTTAGGAGCCCTCATGTCAGCTAGGAGCCAACGAAGTCATAAGAATTTAGAAGCAAGTGCCTCATATCTCGACTATATGCTGGAACGAGAAACAATAGTTTGTTTCTTACTCTGTCTGGAGATGAGAGAATCACCAAGATAAAAATCGTAACATGTGGTGGATTGTCTATCGGTGGGATCACTAGCCCAGTCAGCATCAATATAGCTAGAGAGAATCAAGGAGGACCGAGAAAAGACTGAAGACCATGTCCTAGGGTTCCCTTAACATACCGCAAAATATGAAGAACAACAATGAAATGAATAGTAAAAGGAGTAGACATGAATTGACTGACCACATGGTCTGCATAGACAATGCTTGAACGGGTCATGGTTTAGTAGATGAGTCTGCCAACAAGTTGCCTATACAGAGTAGGGTCCTCGAGAGAAACACCATCAAAAGAAGTCAGACGAACATTGGAGTCCGATGAAGTTGGTGCAGTGATTGTATTAGAGATACCAGAATGTGCCAAAAAATCAGACGCATATTTCGCCTGAGATAAGTAATACCCACTAGAACATGACGAAACCTGAAGACCAAGAAAATAGTTGAAGGGTCCCAGATCATTCATCTTAAAATGCTCTCTCAGATAACGTTGTAGATAAGATATACTATGAGGATCATCACTAGTATAATCATGTCATCCACATACAAAAGCAGAAGAACAACGCCATGTGGAGTCTTATGAGTAAAGAGAACTGAGTCAACGCCATGTGGTATATTAATAATATATATGATATATTATTTTTAGCTCTCACGTCTCTAAGAGTTCACACTGTGAGATCATGCTGGGCTTCATGTCGCTTTTACCGCAACTGCTCCATTCAAAAAATGTTTGCATGGGTCAATAACAAGGTGAATAGGTGAAGTAGTTCATAGTAAGTGGGTGAAAGAAATGTGTCAGCATATCCTACAGTCTCTTCTATTAGTTTCAACCATGAGATTCTTATGTTGTGCCTGTTGTCGTTTTTAGCCGGCATTAACTAGCTGTTTTTCGCGGCTATCCCTTCGGAGGGTTGTAATATAGGTTTCGTAACAACTTAAACTTTAGAAATAAATAGGGTTTCATAGTTTCGTCTTGAACATTGTCTTACAAATCAGGGTCTGTCCATACCATTCTATGAAATCTGAAAAATGGAGGGTCACAATTACAATAGTTACTTAGTGTTAGTAAGTTCTTGACCGAAAACGATAACTAAATAACTAATAGAATAAAGATTTATTCTGGAGTTAGTATTTAGTCAGGAATCTTTTGATTAAATGAAGGAGTATTCGACTGCCCCTCGATAGCATCTATACTGACTCACTAAAGTATCGTTGCAAATAAATAAAGAAATCTGGGTATTTTATTACTTTTGCTAAAATTGGATTTAGATATAATTTTTCTAATAGATTTTGTTTATATTTCAGCATGTGGAACTCGTTTATTCAACTTTTAGCTTTCGATAAATTCAATGGCGAGGGTTACTCGAACTGGAAATCAAACATAAATACGATACTAGTTGTTGAAGACCTGAGGTTCGTTTTAATATAGGAATGTCCTCTGCTTCCCAGTTCAAATGCAAACTGAAATGTTTGGGATGCCTATGACAGGTGGGTCAGGGCTAACGAAAAAGCCAGAGCCTACATTTTAACAAACATATCTTATAGGAGTATATCAGCATGCAACGGAAGAAACAATGATCAATAAGCATTCTAATTCATTAATTTTGGCTATAAATAAAGCATGCTCATACAATAATAAGAGGGTTTCAAGCACTACCTTTGCAGAACATTCTGAATCTCGATTCTCAACTGCAAAAATTCTCCAAATCTCATTGTGAACCATCTCAAGATATTCCCTACTATTCTCTTGGAGCTTTAGATTGAGTTGTGGGACTCAAAATAAGCTTGAATGAAGGGAACTTGGAGAAAAACTCACTGCAACAACCCACTTGAAGAACGACTTCTTCAACTCGATTTTTTTCAGCAAAAACTCAATTGACGCATCCCTCAATTCCACTTCTATCTTTTCTATTTATTGCAGGACTTTCATGCAAAGAAGATAGCTGCATGAGATGCAGCTCATGCTTGGAATATTGAAGCTTGAATGAACTGGGTTTTGTGTGAGCTAGTTCATGATAGTGGAGAAATCCAACTTTAAAAAAGTTGTGTTTTCAATTTTTTCCAATATCAAAATGATTTTAAAAAAAATTATTTTTTAAAATTGAAAACATTTATTAATTTTACAAAATTAATTTCATAAATTAATTTTCTAATAAGATTTACAATAAATAATTAATTAAATAATTTAATAATCTCTAATGGTAATTTTATATCAACGTATTAAATTAATTTTACACAAATTTCACCTTCAAGAATTTAATATTTAAATTATATTTAAATATTAATTAATTCTCAAATTCCGTTTAATTCCAAAATTAAACGTGTAATTATAACACATATAATTACTAATTCCCTTAATTCTAATTTGAACGTTTCAAATTAATTTACCACGCTACTCTAAAGCTAATCCATTTACGAGCTAATAGGGGGACCTCGCGGGCCTATAGATCATGGGCTCCAACGATCCGAGATTAATTGGTTAAATTCATTACAACGAATTAACTCCTATCCGTTAACTAATAGGTCAATCCACTAAAGCCCATAGTTTCACTCCCCTCACTGTAGATATATTATGTCCACTTGATATAACCATGATTAGTAAGTTAACCCTTCACAGGTTGTTCGTAATAACGATTGGGTTAAATGTCTGTTTTACCTTCGAGATTACCTATTGTTCCTTAAGTCCCACTGATTCTCTAATGAACAATTGATTTGTGATCCAATCAACAAATTGAGTCCCTCCCGGGCCAATGAGAGGGTGAGGCCCCTTATTCAAGACCCGAAGTCAGTACTTAAGGAACGACCTCTCTACTATTCCTAAAAGCAGGTGGGAGTGAATATTTACACAAATTCTACCATCATTAATTAATTTTACACAAATTCCACCTTCATGAATTTAATATTTATATCATATTTAAATATTAATTAATTCTCCAATTCCGTTTAATTTCAAAATTAAACGTGTAATTATAATACATAATTACTAATTTCTTTAATTCTAATTTGAACGTTTCAAATTAACTTATCACACTACTTTAAAGCTAATCCATTTACGAGTTAGTAGAGGGACCTCGCGGACCTACAGATCATGAGCTCCAACAATCCGAGATTAATTGGTTAAACTCATTACACCGAATTAACTCCCATCCGTTAACTAATAGTTCACTCCACTAAAGCCCATAGTTTCACTCCCCTCACTGTAGATATATTATGTCCACTTGATATAACCATGATTAGTAAGTTAACCCTTTACAGGTTGTTCGTAATAACGATTGGGTCAAATGTCTGTTTTACCTTCGAGATTACCTATTGTTCCTTAAGTCTCACTGATCCTCTAATAAACAATTAATTTGTGATCCAATCAACAAACTGAGTCCCTCTCGGGCCAATGAGAGGTAGGGCTCTTTATTCAAGACCCGGAGTTAGCACTTAAGGGAACAACCTCTCTACTATCCCTAAAAGTGGGTAGGAGTGAATATTTACACAAATTCCACCTTCATGAATTAATTTTACACAAATTTCATCTTCAAGAATTAATTTTACACAAGTTCCACCTTTATGAATTTAATATTTAAATCATATTCAAATATTGATTAATTCTCCAATTCCGTTTAATTCCAAAATTAAACGTGTAATTATAACACATATAATTACTAATTCCATTAATTCTAATTTAAATATTTCAAATTAACTTATCATGCTACTCTAAAGCTAATCCATTTACGAGCTAGTAGAGGACTTCGCGGACCTACAGATCATATGCTCCAACGATCCGAGATTAATTGGCTAAACACATTACACCAAATTAACTCCCATTCATTAACTAATAGGTCACTCCACTAAAGCCCATAGTTACATCCCCCTCACTGTAGATATATTATGTCCACTTGATATAACCATGATTAGTAAGTTAACCCTTCACAGGTCGCTCGTAATAACGATTGGGTTAAATGTCTGTTTTACCACCGATATTACCTATTGTTCCTTATGTCCCACTGATCTTCTAATGAACAATTGATTTGTGATCCAATCAACAAATCGAGTCTCTCTTTAGCAATGAGAGGGTAGGGCCCCTTATTCAAGACCTGAAGTCAACACTTAAGGGAACAACCTCTCAACTGTCCCTAAAAGCGGGTAGGAGTGAATATTTACACAAATTCCACATTCATGAATTAATTTTATACAAATTTCATCTGCATGAATTAATTTTACACAAGGTCCACCTTCATGAATTTAATATTTAAATCATATTCAAATATTAATTAATTCTCCAATTTCATTTTATTCCAAAATTAAACGTGTAATTATAACACATATAATTACTAATTCCCTTAATTCTAATTTGAACGTTTCAAATTAACTTATCACACTACTCTAAAGCTAATCCATTTACGAGCTAGTACGGGGACTTCGCGGACATACAGATCATAGGCTCCAACAATCCGAGATTAATTGGCTAAATTCATTACACCGAATTAACTCCCATTCATTAACTAATAGGTCACTCCACTAAAGCTCATAGTTGCACTCCCCTCACTATAGATATATTATATCCACTTGATATAACCATGATTAGTAAATTAACCCTTCACAGCTCACTCGTAATAATGATTGGGTCAAATGTCTGTTTTACCCCCAAGATTACCTCTTGTTCCTTAAGTCCCATTGATCCTCTAATGAACAATTGATTTGTGATCCAATTAATAAACCGAGTCCCTCTCGGGCCAATGAGAGGTTGGGGCCCCTTATTCAAGATCCGGAGTCAGCACTTAAGGGAACAACTTCTCTACTATCTCTAAAAGCGGGTAGGAGCGAATTCCATCTTGCACCCTATGTCTCCAGCTATTTACCCAGTCTTACCCCTGAAATGGAGGTTTATTGAGCCGGCGCTGTTGAGCCAACCCTTTCCTACTATCACTTTTGTGACTTATTATTATGGATTTGTGAAAGCAATTAAGAATTTATTTTGTGCATGGACAGGTTGATTACCTTTGTTTTAGGAATATGCCGTTTTTAACTTTTAGACCGACATTAAAAAATGGATTGGACAATAATTATATTGAATACATGGACAATAAATGAAAAAAAAAACAGACATAGTATTTACAAAAAATAGATAATAATAGGAAAAAATGGACAATAATTTTGGACTTTAATGTTAGTTGACAACCAACATTAAAGATAGTGTTATTAAAACTCTTTAATGTCCGTTTTAAACCGACATTGTACACCCTCTTCAATGTTGGTTTAAAATTGACATTAAAGATAACCGACATTAATGGACTTTAATAACACTATCTTTAATGTCGGTTGTCAATCAACATTAAAGCTTTTAATGTCGATTTAGCCTAGAATTCTTGTAGTGCCTAGATTTTCGGGTTGGTCCAGAAAAAATCCTCAACCCAACCCAACCCACGTACACCCCTATGTTCTAGCGTGCTGACATGGGTGTTGCCATCAAGTTGATGAAAGAGAATGAAGCTGAGTAAAATAGACAGTTTCTAAAAAATTGAGGGTAAAATGAAAAGGTAAAATTCTCCATTATACAAGCTTTTAATAACTATACAAAGTGCAATTCAAATTTTTAAATTTATAATTTCTTATTTAAATTTGTATCTAATAAAATCTTAAACTTTTAATTATATATTTAATAGGTCTATGAATTTAACAAATAATGGTCTAAGCGAAAAATCTTTCTATAACATTCTGAAGAAAATAAGCTCAAACATTCAACATATTCAAGAACTATTCACATTTCTTTAATTTTTACAGTTTGTTATTGTAACTACTTGTATTAGAAAATTGTATAAGTACTAATCATTTCCAAATTTTGTAGCATACAATTACAATAGCTTCAAGAAAACTTGAAATCTGTAAAAGAAAAATCTGTGACTTAACTCTCAAATAAAGATCTCTTCTCCTTCCTGTGGATGTAGGCATCATTTATCAAACCACGTATATCATTGTGTAGTGTTTTTCTTCCTCCTTTTTTCTACAAGATTTCATGCTTTTGTTCATCGATTGTTTACTCAAGCAGTCGCACAAAATAAAAAGAAAATTAGGGCTAGAAGAAGCGCTGCATAAATCGAAAGAGAGAAGGAGAGAGAGAGAGTGAGAGACAGAGAAAGGAAATTAATTCTGAAAAATTCATCCCATCAGAATAACTTTTCTTTCACTTCCATCAGACAAGGGTTAGTAGAGCAAACCACGTGGAGTGCATCAGTTGAAAGTTCGTGGACAAACGATAGCCAAGTATTCTACCAAACCAAAATTCTTTTGGGGCAAAATATTTGGACTCACGAAATTGGATCAGCAAGAAGGGCCATATTATTCATCATTTGGGCTCATTTTATTTATTAAAAAAGAAGCAGGCCCAACAAAGTGGTATCAGAGCAAAATACTTACAAGATTATAGTTCTTGAAGACTCAATATTCAAGTTTTTCATCCAAAAATGTCAGTAGCAAGATTCGAAGTGAAGAAATTCGATGGCAAAGGAGACTTCGGTCTGTGAAGGCCAAAATCAAGCGATTCTCAGCCAGTAGAAAGCTCACAGAGCCCTCCTTGACACATCAACACTTCCTGCCACTGTGACAGTCTAAGAAAAAGAAGACTGGAAGCGGCAGCCTATGGTATGTTGGTTCTAAACCTTAGTGACAGTGTTCTTAGACAAATTTTAGATCAAGAAACTGCCTATAGATATGGACTAAACTAGAAGAGTTATATGCTACTAAAGATCTTCCTAGTAAAATTTATATTAGGGAGAAATTCTTTACATTTAAAATGAATTCATCTAAAACTTTAACTGATAACTTAGATGAGTTCAAGAAAATTGTTGCTGAATTTAAAACTCTAGGAGAAAAACTTGGTGATGAAAATGAGGCATATGTGCTTCTAAACTCTTTGTATGAACCCTATAAAGAAATTAAAAATTCTCTAAAGTATGGAAGGGACAGTATAAGCATAGACACTATAATCTCAACTCTAAGAACCAGAGAGCTAGAGTTACAGATTGATAGAAAGAATCATCCTAGTGGTGAAGGGTTATTTGCTAAAGGAAACTTCAAACAAAATCATTAAAAGGACATAAAACCTCACAACTCAGAAGATAATAAGTCAAAATAGAAAATAAAATGTAAGTATTGCAAAAAGAAAAGACATTTAATTAAGGACTGTTTTATCCTAAAAAGAAAGAATCAAGAGAAAGAAAAGGACTCAAAAGGAAAACAAACCAAGGCATCAGTTGTAGAAGGCTCTTTTATCTACTCAGATGCTTTAGCCTCAACTTTAGACAAATCCAACCATATAAATCCTCTAGGAAAACATGATTGGGTCCTAGATTCTAGATGCACCTACCACATGACCTCAATGAGACCTTGGTTGAACACTTTAAAGAAATTGAAGAAGAAATGGTGTATATGGGAAACAACCAAGGCTGTAAGATAGAAGGCATTGGTTTTGTTTCCAAGAAACTTAAGGATAGAACTATTAAACTTCTTAGGAATGTGAGATATGTTCCACTACTTAAGAGAAATCTAACCTCCTTAGGTATGCTAGATGTAATTGGTTGTAAGTACAGGGGTAAAGGAGGAACCCTTGAGGTGCTAAAGGATTCTAAGGTGGTATTAGTTAGGGAAAAGATAAATGACTTATTTATGGTCAAAGGAGTTGAAATGATGACAGGGGCATATGTTGCCACCACAAATGAGATCACAGAGGCTGATGTATGGCACAAAAGATTATCTCACATTAGTGCTAAAGGCCTAGAAGTCCTATCTAAACAAGGGATTCTACCTAAAGGTCTCTTAGAAAATCTAACCTTTTGTGAACACTGTGTTTTAGGAAAAGCCACAAGGTAAAGTTTCACCAAAGCACAACACACCACAAAAGCTATCTTAGATTATATACACTCTGACCTATGGGGTCCAGCTCCTACACCTAGCCTAAGTGGCTCAAAGTATTTACTTTCTTTCACTGATGACTTCTCTAGAAAAAGTTGGGTCTACTTCCTTAAAACTAAAGACCAAGTGTTTGATAGGTTTATGGAATGGAAACTCATGATAGAGAAGCAAATTCTAAAGAAATTAAATACCTAAGAACTGATAATGGACTGGAATTTTGTAGTGAAGAGTTTAACAAATTCTGTAAAGAAACAGGAATAACTAGGAATAGGACTGTTAGATTCACTCCTCAACAGAATGGAGTAGCTGAAAGACTAAATAGAACAGTCATAGAAAGGGTTAGATGTATTCTCCCAGATGTAATCCTTAGTGAAAAATATTGGGCTGAGGCAGCAAGCTACACTGTGTACACCTTAAATAGGTGTCCTCATTTCTCCCTAAACTTTTTAACTCCTGAAGAAAAATGGACCATACATCCACCTAACCTAGAAAATCTAAGAGTATTTGGATGTGTTGGCTATATTCACCAAAATCAGGGGAAACTAAAGTCAAGGGCAGTAAAGTGTATGTTTGTTAGGTTCTCAGAAGGTGTCAAAGGCTTTAAGATGTGGAATCCTATTGAGAAAAAGTTTGTCATAAGCAGAGATATCACTTTCAGAGAAAAGAGATGTTTATGCAAAAGGAAAACACAACTTATGAAGTTCTTAATAGCCCTAATACTGCTAGGATTGAGGTGGAGACACCTAAAGATTCTTTTACTAACCATAACCCTCCTATTGAAACTGAAGAAGAAGAAGAGGATATATCAAATGAGAATACAGGGAATACGGAAGTTGTACTTGATCTAAGTCAGTATTCTTTGGCTAGGGATAGACAAAAAAGAGTGATAGTTCCTCCAGCTAGGTATACTGAAACTAATTACATGAACCTAGTCCTAAATGCCACAATAGCTCCTAATGACCAAGAACCAACCACTTTTGCAGAGGCAGTAAACTGTCCTAATGCTAGGTCTTGGATTCAAGCTATGTGTGAAGAACTGGAATCACTCACTATCAATAATACTTGGACCCTAGCCCCTCTTCCTAAAGGATGCAAACCTATAGCCTCTAAATGGATATATAAACTAAAAGAGGTTCTACCAAAGAAGAAAAGCCTAGATATAAGGCAAGGCTAGTGGCTAAAGGGTTTACTTAGAGGGAAGGCATAGATTATTCTGAATTTTTTTCACCAGTAGTAAAACAAACCTCTATTAGACTTCTTTTATCTCTAGTTGCTCAGTACAACCTTGAACTAGATCAACTAGATGTTAAAAATTCTTTCCTTCATGTAAATCTAGATGAGGTTATCTATATGGTTCAACCTAAAGGATTTGAAGAAAGAGGAAAAGAAGACCTATATTGTCTCTTAAATAAGTCTATATATGGTCTTAAACAATCCCCTAGATGCTGGTACAGAAGATTTAATGATTGCATAGAGAGTATTGGATTTCAAAGAAGTTCCTATGATATTTGTTCTTATATTAATTCATCTACCTATAAGGATAAAGTCTATCTACTACTCTATGTTGATGATATGCTACTAGCAGGGAAATCTAAGGAGGATTTAATTCATGTAAAAATTCTCCTAAAGAGAGAATTTGACATGAAGGATTTGGGTCAGTCTAGAAAGATCCTTGGGATTGAAATTCAAAGAGACAGGACTTCCTCAACTCTACCCATTAGTCAAGTAACCTACTGTAAAAAAAGTAATAACAGATTTAATATGTCTAATGCAAAACCAGTCACTATACCTATTGCTAGTCATTTTAAACTTTCCTCAAAAAACTCACCAAAAGAAACAAACATAGAACATTTGACTCAAATGCAATCAATTCCATACAATCAAACAGTAGGGAGTTTAATATACTTAATGATATCTACTAGACCAGACCTATCATACAACACTAGCCTTGTCAGTAGATACATGTCAACCCTGGGAAAAAACATTGGAAAACAAAAAAATGAATTTTAAGATATCTAATTTGGTATACAGTCAAAATCAACATATCAAAGTACTAACAAATCAAATTTAGAGCTATATGGATATGTTGATTCAGATTTTGTAGGTGACCAAGACAAAAGAAGATCATTAACAGGTTATCTATTCTTATTTGGTCCTAACTGGTTGTGTTAGAAAGCAAATTTGTAGTCAATCACAACATTATCAACCACAAAAGTAGAGTACATAGATTTATCAGAAGCAATAAAAGAATCACTATGGTTAAAAGGATTGATGAAGAACTTTGGTATTAATCAAGCAATAGTAAAGATCTACTGTTATAACCAAAGTGCCATTCAGCTATCTAAAAATCCTCAGTATCATTCAAGGACCAAACACATAGACATTAAGTATCAATTTGTAAGAAACAGAATAGAGAAAGGAGAAGTTGAGGTGCTTAAAGTTCATACCACCGAAAATGCAGTCGACATGCTTTCCAAACCTGTGACCAAACTCAAGGTAGCAAACTGTCTTGGTCAGATCGGGTTCCGGCTTCCTAAAAAAGGGTGAAGACATGTTAAAACTGGATTGAGCTTAAGGTGGAGATTTGAAGAAAATAAGCTCAAACATTCAACATATTCAAGAACTATTCACATTTCTTTTAACTTTTACAGTTTGTTATTGTAACTACTTGTATAAGAAAATAGTATAAGTACTCATCATTTACAAATTTCACAGCATACAATTACAATAGCTTCCAGAAAACTTGAAATATGTAAAAGAAAATCTGTGACTTAGCTCTAAAATAAAGATCCCTTCTCCTTCCTGTTGATGTAGGCATCATTTGCCGAACCACGTATATCGTTATGTAGCGTTTTTCTTCCTCCTCTCTTCTACAAGATTGCATGCTTTTGTTCATCGATCATTTACTCAAGCAGTCACACAAAACAAACAGAAAAATAGAGTTAGAAGAAGCTCTACAGAAATCGAAAGAGAGAACGAGAGAGAGAGAAAGGAAATTAATTCTGAAAAATTCATTCCATCAGAATAACTTTTCTTTCATTTCCATCAGGCAAAAGTTAGTGGAGCAAACCACGTGGAGTACATTAGCTGGAAATTCGTGGACAAATGATAGCCAAGTATTCTACCAAACCAAAATTCTTTTGGGGCAAAATATTTGGATCACGAAATTGGATCAGCAAGAAGGGTCATATTATTCATCATTTGGGCTCATTTTATTCATTCAACAAGAAGCAGGCCCAACATGTTCAAAATAAAAGACATAAAAAGGTAGGGATTTATAAAACGTAAAAGTAAAAAAGTCCAAAGAGGTATAGAATATATATTCGAGAAACAGTGGAAAATACTAGGATAACTTTTATCAATGTAAAAAGGAGCAAACATACATACAGACAAAACAGCGGGCACGCATATATACATATATATATATATATATATATAGGTTTGACTAGGTAGGAAATGCAGATATAGCAGAGAAAATGGTTTGAAGGAGGGTGAGAATGATGAGTAAGGTTGCAGCAAAGAAAGAGATAAAGGCCCATGGCGTATTGAAGTAGTTATGCTTGAGTGAGGCTTTGGACTTGTTCCACCATCCATTGTAGTGCTCAACTAAATCTTTGCTGATATTATTGAAGTGAGAAGAATAACTTGGGACTGCTACAAATTTACAGAGATTGTTAAACAGTTGTGAAACTTCTATATCACTGCCGCCAATATCATTGATTATGATGTCTGCCTTCACAAGTAAACTCACGTCTTTATCTGAGCATATCAAATAATCCAAAAATGAAACGTATTGGATTACATACTTGTTTTTACTTTCTGTGGAGAAATGCTCAAACGCTATCAGGTTTCGCATAATGATTTCAAAGGAATCGGTAATAAATAAAGGTGGGATTTCCAAAACCCCATTTTTGAAGCTTATATTCATCAAACATTTGGTGTTTTCTGCTTTTTTAATGGTCACACCAGCTTCACAAAGCTCAGTTATGGATGGAGGAACCCACTGCTTTTCCATATTGTTTTCGTCATGAGGCTTCTTATTCTTCTTCTTTTCACTGTTTTGATCCTCATTCTGCTTCTTCCAATGTGCTGGCAAGAGGAAGCGGAGTAAGCTTGAGAAATCATTATTATTTTCATTGCTTTTCTCATGCTGCCTGTTCTTCATACCAGGAGGCAAGGGAACGAATAGGAAGTAAATCAAGAAATCCACCAAGTGGGCTGGTTCTTCCAACAACTCACAACAAATTTCATATTTACCCATAAACCCAAAATTAAGAACATTATACGTAAGTTGTGTAAAGGAGATAGGGCCATCTTCATCATCTATAAAGGAGATCATGGGGACATCATCTTCAGGTATTAGGTGAAACAGACTTCGAAGAAGAAAGAAAGGCACTTGATTTTCCAATTTTGTCAAGTCATAAAATATATGAAAGACTATTCCCTTGTAGAATGAAAGATCTACATTGTGTTGAATTTGAGAGAATCTACAATCTGGATGGCCTTGGTCATAATATAGTATAAAAAACTCGACTATGAAACAAGCGTCCACAAGCATCATCATAACAAACTCTTCCTCCTTCATGTTTATGTGTGCTGCATAGCAATTTCGTGCTTCCTTCACCCAACAATGAGCTTTTTCCACAAGGGCCTTTAATGTTCCTATTTTTAAGAGGTCCTCCAATGATTCCATCTTGTTATTATTGATACGGCGTAGAAAGTTAATAAGACCTTGCAGCTTATATTGTTCTGTGGCAATCAAATCCTTACGTGTAAAATGGTGGTAAGGGCCGATGGAAATGAGTTGAGGGTCATAGGCTTTAGGATTCATGTCGTGTAGCTGTTTGGGAACTCGATAGATGCTACTTTCTTCATTAACATGGGGCAGTTGTTTCAACATTTTTCCAATGGATATCGCAACATTACCACAAAGTTGTCGATCAGCCTCACTGATTTCTATCACATTGTGAGATAGATCGTTCGTTCCATTCATTTCAATCTCACTCTTACCCATTTTGAATCTGAAATGCCCCCACATTTTTCAAATTAAATCTCCTGTTTCAAAGATCCATGCGTATATATTTTAGAAATTAACTACGTATTTGAATATATATAGGAATGGTTGAGCTTTCAAACCCGACTCGAAATAATGTTTTTAAAAAAATTTATACTTTTTTTTTTTACAAAAATTAGTGTGGAAAAAAATGGAAACATTAGATTAGATACAGTCTAAAATGCACCTAATTATTGTTCGATAATTAATATTTTAAGCTTTTATTTGATAACCATGGCTTTGATTTTGAAAAACATAGCTAATAAATTATGCAGTACAATATGTACTTTTTTTTTTGGTTAACCTTTTACAAAAAAAAAGTACTAAAATTAAGGTAAGTTTTAAAAACTCTAGTAAAATAGTTTTTAAAAAACTTTTTTTAAAAGCAAAAGAATTCAATATGTTTTTTTTTTAAAAAAAATAGAAATCGTCTTAAAGAAATGGTAAAAAACAAACATAGTTTTAAAATCAATAATCGAAAATCAAATAGTTCTAATCTAAAATGTATTCGTTAAATTTATATTATACAAATTATCATTCAGTGACTTCCTTGCATTTTTTATTATATCAATATCAAAGGTATCATAATTATATATATTTATATAAATGGAAGCAAAAGAAAAAAAAATGAAGGGAAAAAAAGGAAGAAAGAGATGAAGAAATACCTTGTGTGCAAATTAATGGAAGAAGATGTTGGTGTGGTAAATGAAAATGAGGGAAGAAAGGAAGAGACAGTTGTGGAAAGAAAAATGAAGTGAGGGTAGGGTATTCGGAACTGCAAGGAATATTGAGATTAGTCGAAGCTTTTGTAACCCAATTATTTGCAGCCACTAGAATTTATGGAGTGGTCGGCAAGTTATTGTAATGGCCATACAGCTCACATCGTAGACTTTTTGAGGTCAACTCAACTAATTGCCCTTGCAGCATTGTAAGGACAAATTTGTCATTTTATCTTTTATTTTTTGAAAAAACTAAGGGACTGTTGATAAAAATCGTTTAAAATGAATTATAAAAGTATTTTTTAAAATGAACTTTAAAAGTATTGGCAGAAAAATTATCGACCATGAACTTTAAAATGAATTATCACTAATGAACTTGTCGACTTTGGAAATGTAGCAAACAAACAAGGATAGTTATTAAGCTAGACATTGAAAATGCTTTTGATAAGCTTAATTGGTCTTTTCTTCTAACTATGTTAAGATTTAACGGCTTCCATGCCCATTGGATTGATTGGATAATTTGTTATACAGAAAGGTGAAAAATAACTTCAAATTAGTTACAAATCTGTTACGTTCAAGCTACCTTTAAATACACTGTGTAACTAATTGTAAAGAGAGAGAGTGAAAATTTGTACAGAGTGATCAAGAAGCTTGAGACTTATCTTGTAGCAATCTTTAATAGAAACTCCCGTCAGCTTCTCCGTAGACGTAGGCTATCCTTGACCGAACCACGTAAAACCATCGTGTTCGTCTTCTTCCCGATCGTCTTCGTCTATCGTGTACCTTTGATCCACCGATTGTGTAGCTTTTAGCCAACGATCGTTTAACTTTTAGCCAACGATCGTTTACTTCGGCACCCCTATTGTGTAGACGACCATCGTCTTGAACCCCATCGTCTAGATGACTCGTCCCTTATCGTCTAGACGACTTCCAGCTTTATATCCCTTCGCCTAGACGACTGAAGCCTCATCGTCCCTGCGATTTCTGACAGCATTCCTCTGGTTCTCTCTCTTCTTTTCTCTCTATTTTCTCTGGAACAAAGAAAAGAAAAGTTTAGTCATTCAAAGTCTACAATCTGTAGTAGTGCCAAGTTCTAATCTCAGCCATCACAG
The DNA here is from genome assembly GCF_009727055.1 of Benincasa hispida. Classification (NCBI taxonomy): domain Eukaryota; kingdom Viridiplantae; phylum Streptophyta; class Magnoliopsida; order Cucurbitales; family Cucurbitaceae; genus Benincasa; species Benincasa hispida. The sequence goes on along the minus strand of NC_052352.1, from coordinate 24,925,788 downwards.
TGTAAGGTCGAGATCTCTCATCACACGGATTGTGCTTTCAGCACATTGTTTTGTGTTTGTGTGAATAAGCAAGGTGGTATCCGATATTCGTACAGGACCTGGGTTTTGTCAAAGCCCAAAGATCAAGTGCAGTCTGTGTTTTCCAGCCCATATTTCTCTTATCAAGCCCAACATAATTGCCTGCTTATTATCTGTAAATCGTTCCATACTCGTTAATGGTAAGCCTAGAGGATTCATCCAGGCCACTAGGGGCATTCGACAAAGAGATTATGTTTTCCTTTTTTAATCATCATCATGGATTATCTCACTAAGTTACTTGATGCGGCTCACAATAAAGGTCTTATTTCAGGCTTTTGATTTAGAGACTCATAGATGAAAGTTATCTCACTACAAAAATTTTGAGCTTTAATGTTCGATGAAAAAAAGTAAAAGTAGATGTATAATGTGTTGGAAAGAAATTTTTGAGGTTGGAGGAAATTTGAGGAGAGAATTGAGAAAGAGGCTACTTGTGTTATTGAGCACTTCTAATTTTGTTGGCTTGATACGAATGTCAAGACATACCTCCTATTTATACTAGTTGGTTTCCCTAAATCTATGGCTAGGATTTTGCCAACACATTTATGATCTAATGGTTACAAATGTTTATCTAGACTATTCTCTACAATTACTTATTTTTCTCATACTTTCTAGAGAATCCTACAAAATGCTCTAATATTTCCTACATGTAATTTCTCTAGAATATTCTAATGTTTGATATTTCTAGAACTTGGGCTTGTTTTTGGGCTAGGCACAATTACCTTTAACCTAAAATCAAGTTTGAAGGAGTTAGATAACATGCAACGGAAGAATTCAAAATCAATAAGCACTCTAACTATACTTAATTTGAGTTTTAAACATGCTACTCATTGGATTCACAAGAGGACTTGAGCTACATTTTACTTTTGAAGTAAGAGTAATTACAATTCGTAGCATTTTTAGGAATAATAACTAAGTGTATAACATCATTTAAAAAAATTACAAATATAGACAAGTCTATCAACAATAGACTGGTCTATCACTGATAGACTCCTACCAATAATATGGTCTATCACTGATAAACTATTTAAATTTGTAATTTTTTTTTATATTATGTTATATCTGCTAATATTTTGGGTCTAATGTCTATATTTGCAACCGTCCCTTGAAGTAAACTCCACAAATTCAGCAAGTAATTCAGAAATTTGAGCTTGAATCTTCAAATAGACTACAATCAAGATCTTCTCTAATAATCTCAAGGAGAATTGTGTGGTGGAAGCACTCAAATTGATCTAAATTTAGATGAATTTGAGAGAGGGAAGAGGGTTTTTTAGTTCAGTAGAGGTCTAGTTCAAAACACAACATGCATGCCTCGATTCTCAGCCTTAAAATTCAATTTAGAGGCTCAAATGATGCATGGATATATTGTTTGCATGGAAGCCAGCTCCTGCTTCACCAATTTAATGAGATCACCATAGATTTTGGTGATTAACCACTTAAAAGAGATAGTGGATCTTTCCAAAAAATGGGAAAAGTCCACTAAATCTCTTTTAATTATTTTTTTTAACCAAAATGTTTTAAAAAGTGATTTTCTATTTAAATAAACTGTTTTATTTAAATATTTAGTTTTATAAAATTAATTCAATTAATTAATTTAAATAAAACTCATTTTAATTTTAATTAAATCTTTTAATTAAACCTTTTAATTAAATTATTAATTTAATATCTTAATATTAAATTAATAAAACACCAATTCCACTAATGGGATTCAATTTCAGACAATTAATATTTAAATCATAATTTAAATATTAATAGATTCTCCAATTTCATTTAATTTCGATTAAATTAAACGTTTCAATTGTATCATATACAATTAATTGAAACCCTAAAATGAATTTGAACCTTTCAAATTCATAACCCTAATTTCAAATTTCATCCAACAATACTAAATTTATTAATCCAAATTATGAGCTAATAGAGAGACCTAATGGTCCTACAGATCATGAACTCCAACGATCTGTAATTAATTGATTGAACTCTTTAAACCGAATTGATTACTATTCGTTAACTATCAAGACATACCCCTATAGCTCGATAGTTTTACTCTCCTCATTGTAGACGTATTTCTGTCCATTTTAACCATAATCAGTAAGTCGGTCCTTCATAGGTCGTTCGTATTTACAGTTGGGTCAAAATTACCGTTTTACCCTTATGAATACATCTTGCTCCTTAAGCTCCCACTGACCCTCTATTGAAAAACTGATTCATAATACCACTTATGAATCATGTCCCTTTCTACCAAGAGAGGGCGGGGCCACGTAGTTCAAGACCAGGAATCAATACTTAAGAGAACAACCTATCTACTAACCCTAAGATGGGTATGAGTGATTTCCTTTTTGCAATGCTATGTCCTCAGCTATCTATCCGATCTTATTTACAAAATGGAAGGCTTATTGAGCAGTGCGGTTGGACTACTCTCACCTATGTAGATCAAAGGATAATCCCGAATAAATAGGAGTTCATAGTTAGCTCAGGATTAAGATCGAGTTATTCTAGATTATTTTAGTTTGAAATAGTCAATTTTAACAGTAAATGGTCGTTATAAAGAAAAGTGACTATTTCAAGATCCAGTCTTATGCAAACTCATTGAATAGGATGCTCCCACTCATATGTCTCTACATGAATGATTTATGAATCACATCATTTGTATCAGTATAAAAGCCAAGAGAAGAAATGCATTGGTGTTGGGAAGCAACGCATGAGGTTGTGTGTAGAAACCAAGGCTTGTAAAGGTTGTGTGAGGCTAAGTGTTGAAGCCAAGAACAAACTATGTGTTGGAGCTAAGGATGAACTCATGAGTTGAAATTTTTTTCATGATGCATGACAAGGCATGCAGCAACCAAAGGGCTTGCGAGGTTGGTGAGCATACGGGCAAGGCATGCTAGGCATTGGCGCAAGGCTAGGCGCTGAGCCTAGCAAATGTGTGCAAGTGATGCACTGAGGCTTGTGTGATCATGCAACGTGGAGGAGCCATCGTGCAACGAGTAGACCAGGTGCGACCGAGGAAGCACTCGAGTGCGCGCGAGCAAAGCGCTGGGCATTGAAATGTTGCACGAGGGTGATCGCATAGTGATGCAGGGCTGCATGTTAGGCACTAGATGATGAGGTATGCAATGTGCGCAGGGCTAGACGTTGAGGTTGAGGTTGGGCATGTGCGCTGACTAGTGTGCAGTGATGAGCGCAAGGCGCTGGATACTCAATGCACGCTAAAGCTATGCGATGAAGCGAGGAAGGCTATGCGATTGCTTTGAAGCGTTGGCAGTCTTGGCATAAGGTACATGAGGCATGCGATGCTCGGTGGTTGAGCGTTGAGGATGACCTAACGCTTGGTTGATGATATGTAGAGATTAAGCTATGTGTGGGTTAGGACATGCGTTGGTCTCGGTATGTGACCATAGAAGGGACGCAATAGCCTCAAGGTGAGTTATGCATTGGCCAAGTTGGGAGATGCATTGTTGAATGAGGCATGCGACCAAGTAATTGCAAGCGTTGGCTTGAGAACTGACCCTTGCATTGATGACTAAGAGGAAAGGATCATCATAGTGACTGACTAACTAAGGAAGTTGTCATGCTCAGGTTTGTTGTTATCTCTTTAAGGATGAGGTGGCAGCTTATCTATGAAGGGTTATCATGCAGCTGCTAGTATAAAAGGGAAGAGAGGGTTTGAGCAATTCACTCGAGAAAATGGAGTGATTCTAGAGCCATTCAAACCCTAAGCGTGTCTAATTGCTGAGTTGAATTGCTGGAAAGTAATTCCAGAGGAATCGGGCTAGAGATTAAAGAATCTAGCTGAAGGTCGAGCTCTTGGGTAAGCTTGGGCCAGCCTTGATGATTTGAGGATTTCGGCCAAACCACGAGAAATTCTGAGTTGAAATTTTAAGATAAGCTTGCTAAAACATTTTAGAGAAAGTTTATAGAAGAAAATTTCTTATGAAAAGGCTTGAAAAATTAGTTATTAAAATTGTAAGTTGAATCTGAAATCATGAAGAAGAAGGTAGCTGCTTGGGTTGAACAATCAAGAGCTTGAAGGGTAAGCTGCGTGCAAAGGATGAGTTGGCGCAAGGACGCGTTGAGATGCGTTGGACCATGTAACACATGCTAAAGCTGTAATTGTAAGTGATGTGTGAGCATTAGACTGTGCAAGCAGGCATAAGAGCTATTAGGCGCAAGAGGCGTTGGGGCATGTGGCATGTGACTGGACGAACGCATGGGCCATGCGTTGATGTGCCACAATATGGGCGCATAGGCAGTATGATTGGCACAAAGGCTAGCTATGCGATAGGCTGTAGGCATGGGCTGGAAGCTTGAACGCCTAAGGCAAGACATGGATGCATGGTAAATTTGTTATCACCTAAAAAATTGGCTAAGTGTTCAATGCACAGTGAGCTTAGCATTGAAAGGTAAGGCTGCACACTAAAACAAAGTAAGCTAGTTATGGACGGTTAGTCCCAAAAGAGGGACCAATGCTAATGAATAGAATGTGTTGTGATGTCCATAGGTTTGACATCAAAAGGAGAAGTACATTAAGAGGATTGCCAAAGATAGTGAGTGACTTTAAATGCTTGAAATGCTTGAAATGATTTGCAAATGCTTTATGAATGTTTTAGTCATTCATGTTTACTGAAAGCTAATTATGATAACTATTTTCAAATTGTTTCCAAAGTAATGCATCTCTGTTTAATGTTATGTTATGTATATCAATGATCATGAGTATGTGTTAGTACTGAATGCCTTAGGGCAACCAAGTCATATAGAGATAAGAATGTTCCTCAGAACATATGAATAACACAGTATTAAAGGACTAGATGTGAAACTACTAGAGCTAAGTCTTAGACATGAGTTCTAATGATAGGATCTAGATTCGACTATCATTAGCTTTCTGTCCCATCGTGAATTATGCCTTTCACTCAGATGCGCCCACCATGTTGCGCCGACTCTTTGCGACAGTCCTTCTTGAGTAGATGTTTGCGAACACAAATCACCACAAAGCCTTGCGGTAATGCTGCGCTCGACCAACGATTTCCTATGATCGCTCTTTTCGCCTTGTGTCAATGTATATTCTGCATAAAAATACAAAAATCAACTGTTTCTATGCAATGAATGCATGCGACCGCAATATTATGAATTTGATGTTTTTTGGACGTTATCAACGCAAGCCAGCATTGTTTAAGAACTTAGCACTATGATAACGTGCATTTCTGCCCATTATCACACCCTCAAATTTAAACAATGCTTGTCCTCAAGCATAAGCTAAAGATTTCCTTTAGCAAGTCGATCGCAATGTTATTTTCCTAGATTTCTCAAGGATACTTCGTTCAAATCCTATATACCAAAGTTTCCTTAAGACTTATTCAAGTCTCCTCTTAAAATATTTCTAAGACCTAGAGACCGCGAGCTTAACCTTTAAAAGGACTTTACTAAATTTCGGGATATCGCATGATTTATTTCAAAAAGAAAACTTTTCCACCAAGGTGTCAAATGATTTTATCATTGCATATTTCTTAACATTATTATTTTTCTGACCTTGCGCTGATCCAAGTGCCTTGCCTTCGTTTTGGCTTTCCCCCACGTGTGTCATGCGGACATCTAACTACAAGCAATGCACTCTTCTCAGACTAAACTCATACTTACTTGGCAGCGGAGTTGCGGTCATTATATTTATGCATTGATCCTAGCGACTTACTTTCATTTTGGCTTGCCCCCACGTGTGTCATGCGGACATCCAACTACGGGTAAGTGCCCTTCATAACTTAACTCTTACTAACATGGGTTTCCCCATTGCCTTGACAGTGGAGTTGTTATTTTCTTCCTTTCTTCTTCTTTTTTTTTTTTAAATAGAAAAGTCGAAAATAAATACTTCACCCTCAAATTTAAAATGTGGCAATGTTCTCATTGCCAGAAGATTGAAATAAGTCATGTGATGTTCTTAGAAAGGTTCGTAAAGAGAGTTTGAAAGAAAGCTAGCAAACCCCTAACTTCTAGAAATATTTCATGAGGTGACTATCTTAAAGTTAAGTTGACTCTAGTATATACAAAAGAAATAGAAGCATGTTATTCATCATTGAAATCATAATTGGCAAAGAGACAACATGCGGTAACTTACTAAATTTATCAATATTAAATGATTGCAGTAATCAAAGAGGATGCGATGATAAAACTTTGAAGACTAAAATGTGATGCGATAATGCAAAATTTGAAACAAAGTAAAGGAAGAATACAATCCCAAAATTTGCATTGTCGCCTACATTGTGTATTGATGCTTCTTTGCGGCGATGTATCTTCTTTGGATTGAGGCAACGGAGTAAGATAAGTTGCTTCTTTGTGTAATATCTCCACAATCTTGCGCCTCAATCGTTGCAAGAAAAACAGAAAGAAGGTCAAATCATTTTAAACAAAACAAAATTCTTTTACCGCAATCTCAATTTGTTTTTTTTTAGAGAATAAGAATAGATAAAAACTGAAAAGATATAATGAAGTGAAAATTCTGAGTAGTAGAGAAAATTTGAAGATTCCATGATTCCCAAAAATTGCATCCCTGATGAATTTCGATTGTCTGATAGCGCAAGGACCACCTACTTCCTTCTTTATTCAAAATTTCTTAGTTCCACGAACTCGACTTGGCAATGCCAGCCTTCTCCATGATGCGCTTTTACTCGTTGCCCATTAACTTTAAGCGTACAGCTCCCGTCTTTGGTAATCAGCTCCACCACACCATGTTGGAATATTTCTTTAATGATGAATGGTCCGGACCAGTGCGATTTTAATTTTCCAGGAAAGAGCCGTAGTCGTGAATTGAAGAGCAAGACCTTTTGTCCCACATGGAGAATTTTACCGCATATGTGTTTGTCGTGCCAGCGCTTTGTGCGCTCCTTGTTGATCTTTGCATTTTCATATGCGCTCATTCTCCATTCCTCCAGCTCGACTAGTTGAAGTTTTCGTGCTTCTCTTGTTTTCTCCAAGTCAAAGTTTAGCTTCTTCACCGCCCACATTGATTTGTATTCCAGCTCTAGAGGCAAATGACATGCCTTACCAAATATCAGTGCATACGGGGACATACCTATGGGTGTTTTAAATGCAGTTCAGTACGCCCACAACGCATCGTCAAAATTTGTTGCCCAATCTTTTCACGAAGGCCTTACCACCTTCTCAAGTATCAGCTTGATCTCTTGATTGGACACCTCGGCTTGACCATTCGTCTGCGGATGGTATGCGGTGGCCACTTTGTGGAGTATGTTATATTTACNTGACCATTCGTCTGCGGATGGTATGCGGTGGCCACTTTGTGGAGTATGTTATATTTACGCAGTAGCTCCTTGACAGTATGATTGACAAAGTGAGACCCTTCATCACTTATTATGGCACGTGGAGTGCCAAAACGAGTGAAAATGTTTTTCCTCAGGAATTGGGAGACTACCGTCGTATCGCTTGCGGCGCATGCCACTGCCTCTACCCACTTGGATACATAGTCGACGACTAACAAAATCAATTTTTACCATTCAAGGGAGGGAATGGTCCCATGAAGTCGATACCCCATACATCGAACAACTAAAGCTCCAAGATGATGTTCATCGGCATTGCATATTTTCATGAAATGTTACCTGTTCATTGGCACCGATCACACTTCATCGCATAGTCAGCTGCATCCTTAAACAATGTTGGCCAAAAGAATCCACTCTGTAAAACCTTGGCTGCGATGCGCTGACCTCCAAAGTGCCCACCATATGGTGAGTCATGACATTGCGATAATATGTGTTGTTGAGCAATATTTGGTACGCATAGTCATAGAATCTTGTCTGCCCCCCTTTTATATAGATTCGGCTCATCCTAATAATAATATCGACCTTCATGTTTGAGTTTCCTCTGTTGGTGGTAGGTATAATCTTCCGAAAATTGTCTGCAAACCAGATAGTTGACTATGTCAGCATATTAAGGAAATTCTTCAATATGGAACAGCAGCTCATCCGGGAACACTGCACTTACCTCTGAGTCATTGCGGTCAACCTCAAGGTTTTCCAATCTGGACAAGTGATCCGCAACTTGGTTCTCCATCTCCTTTCAATCAATTATTTCTATGTTAAAATCTTGAAGGAGGAGAATCCATCTGATCAATCTCGGCTTTGCGTCCTTTTTTGTCATTAAGTACTTTATCGCCAAATGATCAGTATGAATGAGTACCTTCGTCTCCAGCAGATATGCTCGAAATTTTTTCAATGCAAAAATTATTGCAAGTAGCTCTTTCTCTGTGGTGGTGTAATTGGTCTGAGCAAGATTTAATGTCTTACTCGCATATGCGATGAGATGTAAAATTGTTTTTCTCTTTTGTGCCAAAGCTGCCCCCATCGCATACCCGCTTGCATCGCACATTAATTCAAAAGGAAGTGTCCAATCAGGTGCAATTAACACGGGTGTGATAATCAGTGTGTTCTTCAAAATTCTGAATGCGTTGAGGCAATTATTGTCAAAATCAAATTTTCTATCAGCCTCCAACAACGCACTCAGTGGTCGTACTATTTTCAAAAAGTCTTTGACAAAGCGTCTATAGAATCCAGCATGCCCCAAGAAACTTCGTACAGCCTTCACGCTTGTTGGAGGTGGAAGTTTTGCAATTTCTTCGATTTTTACTTTATCCACCTCCAACCCGTCCCAAGAAACCTTATGCCTTAACATGATGCCCTTTTTTACCATAAAATGGAATTTTTCCTAGTTAAAACCAGATTCGTCTCTTTGCATCTCTTTAGTATCTTCTCCAAGTTGGCTAGACAGACTTCATAAGTGTGCCCATTAACAGAGAAGTCGTCCATGAAGATTTCAACAGAGTCCTTAAGATAGTCTGAAAAGATGGCCATCATGCACCTTTGAAACGTGCTTGGTGTATTGCAGAGGCTGAACGGCATGTGGCAAAAAGCAAAGGTCCCATATGGGCAGGTGAATGTGGTCATGTCTTGGTCTTCTAGAGCTATCATAATTTGGTTGTACCCGGCATAGCCATCCAGAAAGTAGTAAAAGTCATTTCCTGTTAGGCGGTCTAGCATTTGGTCGATGAACAATAGAGGGAAATGATCTTTCTTTATTGTCGCATTCACCTTGCGGTAGTGCATGCAAATGCACCACCCGGTGACGATCTTTGGTGGTATTAGTTCATTATTTTCGTCCGGGACTACCGTCATGCCACCCTTTTTCGACATACAGTGCACGGGGCTGACTCACGTGCTATCTGCTATAGGATAAATAATGCCTACATCTAACCATTTAATGATCTTCTTTTGAACAACCTCTTTTATTGCAGGGTTCAGCCTACGCTGATATTCGATCGTTGCCTTATGGTCTTCTTCAAGACGAATGTAGTGCATACAGTACGCTGGGCTAATTTTTCTAATGTTAGCGAGCGTCCAGCCAATTTCTCGCACATGTTTCCTCAGAATGCTCATCAACGCATTCTCCTAGTCTTCATTAAGTTCTGAGGAAATTATTACTAGTAGCTTCTCGTTCTGCCCCAAAAAATGCGTACTTTAAGTTGTTCGGTAGTGTCTTTAATTCCAGTGTTGGTGGTTCTATTAGGGACGGTTGCATTGTTTTTCTTTCTACTTTTTTTGTTGGCTCTTCTTCTTGGTTTACGATCATCTCTTCTTCCTTGCTTGTTTTTGTTATGATCGCATTGCAGGCAGCAATGGATGCGCTTGCATCCTCTTCTTCATTCTCTTCATCAAACTTTTCTTCTTCAATCAGGTTCTGGTCGTCGTCTGAGTCATGCAGGTCTTCTTCATTAGGAATCTTCATGGCACGGATTATGTTGAACTTGAGCTTCTATCCAATGATGCTCAAAGTGATCTCCCTTTTATGCACATCAATCTGGGCACAACCTGTTGATAAAAATGGTTGCCCTAGGATGATGGGAACATCTTTGTCGGCCTCGTAATCCAAAATGATGAAGTCGACTGGTAGAATAAATTTGTCGACGGTGATCAGTACGTCCTCCACCTTCCCCTCTGGATGTACCAGAGATCTATCGGCCAGGTTGAGAGTCACGGTCGTAGGCGCAAGTTACTCCACATTCAGCTGCTTAAAGATCGACAGAGGCATCAAATTGATGTTGGCTCCAAGGTTACACAATGCTTGCCCGATGTACAGTCCTCCTATGAAGCAAGGTATAATAAAGCTTCTAGGATCACTCATCTTTGGTGGAATTATTGATTTTGAACTCTGTGTTAACACCACCGTGGCAAACTTACCAGTGCCCCTCTTCTTGGTTACCATTTCCTTCAGAAACTTTGCGTATGCAGGCATCTCCTCAAACGCTTCACTGAATGGAATATTAATGTGTAATTGTTTTAACATAGTCAGGAAACGTTGGTACTGTACCTCTTCATTCTTTTTCTTTCTGAGTCTCTGCGGGAAGGGTGGTAACTACACTCTTATGGTTCCCTTCTCTATTGGCTTTGAGGTGGATGCAACTTCTAGCTTTATTGCTTCTTTTTCTCATTCTTCTTCTTGACTCACCGTAATTTCAGGTTCTGCCACAATGGGAGAAATCCGGCTAGGCTCCTTTCTTTCTTCCTCCACAGTTTTTCCACTTCACAATGTCACGACTTGACATTGCTCTTTACTTGATCCCCCCGGGTTTCGTGGGAGTTCTGTTAAACTCGCAGAGCCCCTTGCGGTCTATTCTTTAGCTCACGTGCAATCTAGCCCATCTGTAATTCTAGATTGCAGATGGACGTAGCCTGACTTTGAAGCACAATTTCGTTTTTCTCTATATACTGCTTCAACAAGCTATCCAAGGAGGATGATTGCGGTGGTTGTGAGCTACTAGCTTGATTGCTTGTCTGACCGTTATTGCGTGGGAAGAATCCAGGTGGCTCTTCTTTCTGCTCCACAGATTGGAAATTCTGTTGCTGATTCTTCTATGCAAAATTGGGGTGGTCTCTCCATCCGAGGTTGTAGGTATTCGAAAAGGGATTATCTTTTACAAAGTAGATAGACTGTGGATTCTGTGGGCATTCTTCCATTGTGTGCCCATCACCGCAAGTCGCACACCTTACGGTGTTTTGACTAATTGTGTTTACTTGCCCATTTTGCGGTGTTGGGCTGCTTATGCAATTCCCTGAATTAAGTTCATCATTGAGGTCATTTGATTCTGTAGTGAAGCAATAGCACCATTACTTGCGTCGGTATCCTTGATTCTCAATCTCTAATCACTCTCTCTCCAATCTTCGTGGTTTTTAGAGATGCGATCCAAGATGTTCTTAGCCTCCTCATATGTTTTGTCAAGCAGACTACCAGCGGCTGCCGCATTGGCAGCGGTCTACGAAGTGGGATTTAAACCATGATAAAGATTTCTATCTGAAGGCAGTATGGCAAACCATTGTGTGGACAATCCCGAACTAAACTCTTAAACCTCACCCAGGCATCGCTAAGCGATTCGTCCATGTTTTGTTCAAAAGTTGTTATGAAGTTTCCTTCGTCTAACATTCTTAGTAGGTGGAAAATATTTCTTCATAAATTTCTTTACGACCTATTCCCAAGAAGTGATCTCTCCTGGTTCAAGGGAATACACCCATTTTCTTACCTGATTACAAAGAGAAAATGGAAACAAAGTTAGTCAAACTTTTTCTACAGAGATGTTCGGGAACACAAAAGTATTGCAGATTTCTATAAAGTTACGGAGTGGGCATGTGGGTCCTTGCCACGCCGTCCTCTGAATTGTCCTACTGTTTGGATCATCTGCAGCATCACCGCTTTCATTTCAAATCTGCTTCCATTGAGGACAAGCCTCATGATTCCTGGAGAGAAATCATAGAGGTTTGGCGATGCATATTCCCTAATGGGTCTACTGCGATCGTTAGCCAGAAGGATTGGATTCGCCATGATGTTGTTTTCGTTTGGTGCTCCGTTTCCAGGCTGCTTCGCCGTATCTTCTTTATCTGACAGTTGTTGTTGGTGGCTCTCAATCTCTGTCTAAACATCCTCTCAATCTCTGGGTCGTAATTTGCCAGAGATTGAGAGTCTGTAAAGAAATCAGAAAAATTACCGTTAGCACACTATTTTTGCTGAAGTCCCTGGCATCGACGCCAAAAACTTGGTACGTTGTTTTATGATGTGAAATTATGGAGGAAATGCGATGATAGAGTTTCGTTGAGTACTCAAGTTTTCTTAGTGGAATCCAAGTGTAAACCCCACTGAGTTCCTGGTAAGTCTAGGGTCGAACTCACGGACTTGGGAAAACAGGTTGTGGAGGTAATTTTTAGAAAACCTTGCAGTAACCGGTAACTCAAATAGTTGTTTAGTTTTTTTGATTGCGGTGATGAAAAATAAACAAATGCGGCAGATTTGAGAAAAGTCTGATTGTGTGATAGATGCACTGAGTATGCGGATGAACAGATTGAGAAGGTCTTTAGCCAGCGTTACTTAGGAATGCATCATACTATGCGATCATGCTACATCCATGCACAACAAGTCATTTCCCAATGCAAATGCGGTGCTCCTAAGTCTAGGACACATGTGTTGAATGCAAAAGTGTCCATAGAGCTTATTCCTAAATCTCTACTCTTTTCCTATGCGATGATGCAAGATGCACAAAGACAAGGTGACCACATACAATCATATCCTATCTCTAGGATGCATGCGATGCGTTAATAGCAAATAATACTTATTCCTAAGCTCATATATCTTGATTGTGCGTTCTAATCGGACTCTCCCGAGCCTAGATTCTAACCTTACCTTTTCAAGCCTAGATCCTGTCCTTAGACTACCCTCACAAGTATCTCTAATGGACGAATGAAGTATACATAATGCAAGATAATCGCATAGAATGAAGATCCCCAGTTAAACTAGCTAAGTGCTTCTCAACCCATTCAACAAATTTAGCTACTCATGCGTAAATAATAGAGAGTGAACAGATATAGAGAAGTAAATTCCATTTCTATAAATGAGATTGTATAAAAAATAACAATGGAAGATAAAGGTAGAGAGCCTGGTCGCAATTCCTGGCTAACCAAGGGTTTTATACTGTCAATCTCTATTCGGTTCAAAAGATATTCCTGCTTCCGTAAGAGCTAGCCCGCTCTCTGATCTTGAAGCTTCCAGCACTCTCCCAAGCTTACTGGAACGATCTGTCGGCACAACCTCCTTCTCTCGCGTCCACCTTAAAATAAAAGAAATCTAAGAACAAGGCTAAACTATCAACAGAACTTGTGAACTCGTAAGCAGTTGAACCCCTTTTCTGAAGGATGCCTTCGGTATTTATAGACTTCCAGGGTGAAAGGCGGCTTCTCTCTCATGATTGCACAGATAAGACGACTTTAATTCACTGACTGATGCGCCAAATATTTGTCACCGAAAAGTTGAATGTACTTGTTATCGTTAGCGGCTGTCAACTTAATTCAGATTCAACTGTCATCAGCTTTCTGTCCCATCGTGATTAATTATGCCTTTCACCCAGATGCGCCCACCATGTTGCACCGGTTCTTTGTGGCAGTCCTTCTTGAGCAGATGTTTGCGAACACAAATCACCACAAAGCCTTGCGGTAATGCTGCGCTAGATGTAATGGTAAAAATTAGATTCCTTGTTATGCATGCACTATGATGATAGATAATGTGCTACAAGCTCATGTCCCCGGAAACGGCGCCATAAACTTGTAACGGTAAAAATTAGATTCCTTGTTATGCATGCACTGTGATGATAGATAATGTGCTACAAGCTCATGTCCCCGGCAACGTCGCCAGAAATTTGATGACATAATTTTAGTCTTTATCTTTAAGCATGTGGACAAATATGAATGTGAATGAATGAACAATCCTTTTGCGATAAAGAGAATTTTATGCGATACTACGTCTAAATATATGCATTGTTAATGACATGCTCGTAGTATGTGATGTAGTAATGCGTGTCACAAGTTTCCTTGCACTAAAACCAAGTATAATTCCAATGCAAGTTTCTCAGAATAATCCGAGGTCGAATATAGGGATTGTTTTCGTTAATGCGTTACTTTTGTGATACATGTGACCAGTTTTTACAATGAATAAAGAATTGGGTTTATACAGGAATATAAATTGTGATGAATAAAATTGCGTTGATAAAATAAAGTTGCGTTGATAAAATAAAATCCTAAACTAATATTATACAAGATACTAGATACATGATACATGATACTGAGATCGAGACTGACTGTGAAGTTGTACAAAGATTCGATGTATGCGATGGCAAGTCTTTATGAATGAATCAGAAAGAGGAAGAGCAAATAGTAAAAACAACGCAAGTTTGCTAATTGCATTAAAGATACAACTAAGGTTCCACTTTCCCTTGGCGTACATCTCTCGGCGATCGACCGCGTTCCCATATCTTTATGGTGAAATAGGATGAACGTGATGAATGCAAGGTTGTTTCCATCTCTGGAAATACTTCTTGCTTTAGTTAACGCATTCTTCCAACCTTCTCTCGATAGGCAGAATAATATCTTCATTTCTGCTCTGACAGGTGAAGATGCCGCCGAGCATGCTTTAGCTAAACTTAATTATTTCCTTAACACAAATTAACTTACTCGCTTAATTCTTGCTATTTACCCAAGGAATTAGGAAAACATCATGGAGAAAATGGATTATGGATGAACGAAAAGAGATAGACAGGTGATAATGGAAATGATCATAACATTTAATACTAAGATTAACCATCTGATACATGTTGTGAATGAAAGAGTAAAGAAGATGAATACAAATGATGAAATAGAGATTAGAAACGAATATAGAAAGAGTGTCAACGTCTTGACACAGATCCTGAACGGAGGTTGTGCTTGCCGGCGTGTGGAAGTAGTAGAGAGGAAAGCTTCCCTCTCAGGCTTTCTTTCCCAGTAGAATTGACCTTCGCACAGAGCTTAAGCTACGAGGATCGGAAGGATTCTCTGCTCGGAGACTCACCTCTCGGCCTTGTTTCATGGTTCTCCCGGATCTACTTTGTACAGTCGCTTCAGACCAGTCTCTCTCTTAGAATCAGTATATGCACGTCTCTATGTATTTTTGTATATCTTTCAGTGAATTTGCAGAGGCTATTTATAAGCGAAGCTTGGCTCTTTGACTTTGTGGTCCCCACTATATGGTTATGATAGTTCCTAAAATGGCGGAGTGAATATTCCTTCTGTTACGCAATCAACTCGTAAAAAATGCACAACTGAAAGTTGTACACTTGTCAGAATCCTTCGCAAATGCGTTGCTCTTTACATCTTCGATCCATCGCCACATGCGATATTATTTTTTATTACCGCATGCGGTTGAAATTGCGTTGATCGCTAGAGCTCTTGATCGATTGTTACATGCGCCGTCATTGCGTTGATCATCTCTTTCTTCTCAATTGATGGGCGCAATGTGACGTAAATGCGTTGTTTATTTTATCTTTAAGCCATGAATTCATGCAGTGACTGATTTCCTGTAAAACAGAAGCTGAAGCATTCTATTCTACCATCGCAATGGTGTTAGTGGGTGTACTGACGACAATTTATAATTTTCGCATTTCTTAGCCAATTTTTATACTATCAACACAACTTTTCTTTCTTTTTTGCCACCATATCTAAATAAAACAGTATAAATAACTTGTATTTCTACAAGTCGCCATAAACTTGATGACATAGTTTTAGTCTTTATCTTTAAGCATGTGGACAAATATGAATGTGAATGAATGAACAATCCTTTTGCAATAAAGAGAATTTTATACGATACTACGTCTAAATATATACGTTGTTAATGATATTCTCGTAGTATGTGATGTAGTAGTGCGTGTCACAAGTTTCCTTGTGCTGAAACCAAATATAATTCCAATGAAAGTTTCTCAGAATAATCCAAGGTTGAACACGGGGATTGTTTTCGTTAATGCGTTGCTTTTGTGATTCATGCGACCGGTTTTTACAATGAATAAAGAATTGGGTTTATACAGGAATATAAATTGCGTTGATAAAATAAAATCCTAAAATAATATGCTACAAGATACAAGATACAAGATACATGATACTGAGGCCGAGACTGACTGTGAAGTTGTACAAAGATTCGATGTATGTGATGGCAAGTCTTTATGAATGAATCAGAAAGAGGAAGAGCAAATAGTAAAAACAACGCAAGTATGCCAATTACATTAAAGATACAACTAAGGTTCAGCTTTTCCTTGGCGTACACCTCTCGGTGATCGGCCGCGTTCCCATACCTCTATGGTGAAATAGGGATGAACGTGATGAACACAAGGTTATTTCCATCTCTAGAAACACTTCTTGCTTTAGTTAATGCATTCTTCCAACCTACTCTCGATAGGCGGAATAACATCTTCACTTCTACTCTCACAGGTGAAGATGCCGTCGAGCATACTTTAGCTAAACTTAATTATTTCCTTAACACAAAGTAACTTACTCGCTTAATTCTTGCTATTTACCCAGGGAATTAGGAAAACATCATGCAGAAAATGGATTATGGATGAACGAAAATAGATAGAGAGATGATAATGGTAATGATCATGACATTTAATACTAAGATTAAGTGTCTGATACATGTTGTGAATGAAAGAGTAAAGAATATGAATAAAGATGATGAAATAGAGATTAGAAACGAATACAGAAAGAGTGTCAATGTCTTGACACAGATCCTGAACAGAGGTTGTACTTGCTAGTGTGTGGAAGTAATGGAAAGGAAAGCTTCCCTCTCATGCTTGCTTTCCCGGTAGAATTGACCTTCGCATAGAGCTTCAGCTATGGGGATCGAAAGGATTTTCTGCTCGGAGACTCACCTCTCGGCCTTGTCTCGTGGTTCTTTTAGATCTACTCTAGACAGTTGCTTCAGACCAGTCTCTCTCTCAAAATTAGTATATGCACGTCTCTATGTATTCATGTATATCTTTCAGTGAATTTGCAGAGGTTATTTATAGGTAAAACTTGGCTCTTTGACTTTGTGGTCCCCACTGTGTGGTTATGGTAGTTCCTGCCTACTAACCTGCTCAACCTGACTTAGAACCTTGAAATGCATATATATACTCAACCATCAAATTGAGACAAATGACAATCATTAACAGAGTTCTCATTACTCTTGAATAATACAACTTATGCACTTTACATAAGCAACAAGCCCAACACACTCAACTAGTCCCTACCTGACATAATACATGCATACTACTTTATACATAACCCACACTTAGACTTTCTAACATTTTAGTCCTGAGTGGTAGAGAAACGATAGAGTCGTCTTTTGGAGAGTGATTGCTACATGTGGAGAAGACATTTAAATAGGGTGAGCTAGAAGCCAGTGAGTGACTAATCTTTGAAACGTAAAAGACATACATATCATGCTTAACAAAGAGATCATGAACTGAAAAGCATAGTTGAAACTGAGAAATTAGTCAAGCAAGTAATTACATAAAACTTCTCTACTAAATTAAACATAACATAGGCATCATAGACATCAGATCCGGAAGGCCCTTAAGCCTCACTTTCACATTAAATATCTTTACAAGAGAGCGACTCCTCTGTCTGCTCTTGAGCATAACTTTACTGGACTAAAGCTTGGTTAGGGGAGGGACCCTCTGACCTAATTTCCACTATAACCTTAGTCGAGGTGTGTCACTTTTGACCATTATTTATGTCTTTAATTGTAACTCATCGAATAGCTTCCATAACACTTGAAGTATAAAAACATAGTAACGTCCGGTGAATACTTCTTGAATCATAGTTGAGAACGAGCATTCATTGCTCAAGCTCCCAACGACTGTATCACACCAAGAGTCACATACTTCGGCCTCAAGTTACTGAAATATGGCCTAGGAGACCCATTCTTTTGAAAGATTAATCTAACATGCAGCGAAATAAATCAGAATCAATAAGCACTCTAACTACTCTTAATTTGAGTTTTAAACATGTTATTCAAGTGAAATTCATAGAGGGTTTGAAGCAAACATACCTTTGAAGACTTAATCCACGAATTCAGTAGTAATACTCCAAGATTGAGCTTGAAACTTCAACAAGACCATCACCAAGATCTTCTCCATGAGGCTCAAGAAGGAATGTGTGGTGGAAACACTTAAATTAAGCTGAATAGATGATGAACTTTAGGTGGGTTGAGAAGGGTTTTTTTCAACTCTTCAGCATATCAGTTAGAAATCTCAGCTTCTCATTCCAAATCCATGCATGAAGATGCTTATAAACTGATTTCATGCAAACACACAGGGCTGCATGGAGGGCAGCTCCTACTTGGAGTCAATTTGGTGATATATCCTTCTTTGATTTTTAATCAATTTCTCAAAATTGATTTTGATTTTGACTTTTGATTTTTATTCTAAATAAAAAATTTTTTTATTTTTTTTTATTTAAAATTAGTTTACAAATTAATTCAAAATTAATTTATATAAAAACTAATTTTATTTTAATTAAACCTTTTAATTAAAATAATATTAATTTAATGTCTTAATATTAAATCAATAAAACACGAATTCCACCAATATGATTTAATTTCATATTTAAATCATAATTTAAATATTAATTGATTCTTCAATTTCGTTTAATTTCAACTAAATTAAATGGTTTTAGTTGTGTCAAATACAATAATTTGAAAACCCTAAAATTGAATTTGAACATTTCAAAATCATAACCCTAATTTTGAAATTCATCCAAATAATACTCAATTTGTAACTCCAATTTATGAGCTAGTAGAGGGACCTAATGGACCTACAGATCATGAGCTCTAACAATTTGTAATTAATCAATTAAACTTTTTAAACCGAAATAATTACTATTTGTTTACTATCAAGGCACACCACTGTAGCTCGATAGTTGCACTCTCCTCACTGTAGTTATATTTCTGTCCATTTCAATCATAATCAGTAAGTTGATCCTTCACAAGTCGTTTGTATTTACAGCTAGATCAAAATTACCATTTTACCCTTGTAAATATATCTTGTATCTTAAGCTCCCACTGACCCTCTATTGAACAACCGATTTGTAGTACCATTTATAAATCATATCCCTTCTACCAAGAGAGGGTGGGGCTCCGTTGTTCAAGACTAGGCATTAGCACTTAAGAGAACAACCTATCTCGTAACCCTAAGTCGGGTAAGAGTGAATTTCATCTTGCATAGCTATGTCCCCAGCTATCTACCCGGTCTTATCCCCAAAATAGGAGGCTTATTGAGTAGTGTTGTTGGACTACTCTTACCTGTGTAGATCAAAGGATAATCCTGAAATAAATAAAAGTTCATAGTTAGCTCAGGATTAAGATCGTGTTATCCTAGGTCATTTTAATTTGAAATAGTCAATTTTAATAGTAAACGGCTATTATAAAGAAAAGTGACTATTTCGAGGTCTAGTCTTATGCAAATCATTGCATAGGTGCCCCCATTCACATGTCTCTACATGAATGATTTGTGGTTCACATCATTTGTATCAGTATACGAAATGGGCCGCATCCAATAGTGTTACTAAGATGAAATATCCAACTTCATCCATATAATTATAGACCATTTAGGCTATATACTATAACTTGATTCTTTTTATATCACCACATAAAGTTAAAAATATTCATACTATAGCCATGAATTTGTTTATTGGATTTTCATAATAGAATGCAATATCAATGACTTTATTGAATAAAATACTCAATAATATTTTATTGATAAATAGAATGTTTAACAAAAAATTTACGAACTGTGAGTTCTAGGATATTCCCAACAACTTCAGCCTCTCAAATATGGCCTAAGAGACCTATACTTTGGCCTCCACTATAGAACTTTCTACGTGTACATGGAGTTACCAAGTACCGTCATCACCTTAGGTACTTCTTGGACACCTTCCATGCTTTCTGTGTCCGGCTTACTAAAAACATATCATGCTTTCAAATCATATGTATTATGAATCTTTTAGAACATAGCTTTAAGCTTAGCATTTGTAGAACTCAGCTACAAACTTTAGAACACATGCTTACACCTAGAATGCTTTATATGAAATAAGGCTTTATATGAAATAAGGCTAATATATTACCTTGGCATGCGATCAACAAGTACATACTTGAGGAACATGCTAAGCAATCTCATGAAACTTAATTGATTGAAAACATATTGTAGGATTGTATCAGTAACAGTCGAAGAAACAACGATCAATAAGCACTCTAATTCATTAATTTTGGCAGTAACTAAAGCGTTCTCAAGCTAAAAAAAGCGGGTTTCAAGCCATACCTTTGTAGAACTTCTTCGACTCTTGATCCTCAGCTGTAAACTTCTCCAAACTTTACTGTGGACCACCTTAAGATCTTCCCCATTATTATCTTGAAACTTTAGATTGAGTTGTAGGACTCAAAATAAGCTTAAATGAAGGGAAATTGGAGAAGAGTTCACTGTCACCACCACTTGAAGAACAACTTTCTTCAACCCGATTTATCTGCAAAACTCTATATTTGCATGCCTTAATTCCACTCCATTCTTCTCAATATATTGCAGGCTATCATGCAAAGAAGATGGTTGCATGAGATGCAGCTCATGCTTGGAGTTATTGAAGCCAAAGAGAGTAGATTTCACGTGAGCAAGTTGAAGGCTTTAATGGAAAAAACCATTTTTCCATTTTGTGTTTTTATCTTTTTCAATTTTGGATTTAAAATTCAATTTGATTTTTAAAAAAATGAAAATATTATTAATTTTGCTAAATTAATTTTTCTAATAAAATTAATAAATAATTATTTAAACAATTTAAATAATTCTAATTAATTTAATATCAAATATTAAATTAATTTTTACACAAATTCATCTTCATATATTTAAATCATATTTAAATATTAATTCTCCTGTTTAATTCTCAAAATTAAATGTGTAATTATATTCATATAATTACTAATTCATTTAATTCTAATTTGAACGTTTCAAATTAACTTATCACGATATTCTAAAGCTAATCCATTCATGAGCTAGTAGGGGGACCTCGCGGACCTACAGATCATGGGCTCCAACGATCCATGATTAATTGGCTAAACTCATTACACTGAATTAACCCTTATTCGTTAACTAATGGGTCACTCCACTAAAGTTCATAGTTGCACTCCCCCTCACTGTAGATATATTATATCCACATGATTTAACCATGATTAGTAAGTTAACCCTTCACAGGTTGTTCGTAATAACGACTGGGTCAAATATTTGTTTTATCCCTGAGATTACATCTTTTTCCTCAAGTTCCTACTGATCCTCCAATGAACAACTTGTTTGTGATCTAGTCACTAAACCAAAACTTTCTCAGCCAGTGAGAGGGTGAGGCCTCTTGTTCAAGACTTGGATTTAGTACTTGAGAGAATAACCTCTCTTCTATCCCTAAATCGGGTAGGCGTGAACTTCATCTTGCACATTATGTCCCCAGATATCTATTAGGTCTTACCCCTAAAATGGGAGGCTTATTGAGTCGATGATGTTGAGCCAACCCTCACATATGCAAATCTAAGGATAATCCCGAATAAACAGCAGTTCATAGTTAGCTCAAGATTAAGATCGAGTTACCTAGGTCATCTAAGTGAAATAGTCAGTCTTATATAGTAAATAGTGTTATAAATTAAGAGTGACTTATTTCTTAGTCCAATCTTATGCAAACTCATTGCATAGGACGCCCCCACTCCTCATGTCATAACATTTACGAATTAGGATCACTTTGTTTGTTGCACTTTACAACTCATTTTTACTATTTACTCTAACTGGATCTACTTTTATGTCTCCACATAAAGTTCAAGTACTCATGTAATAGTCATAGGCCTTAGTTTATTGGATTTAAACTTTTATGTATACAATTTATAAAATCAATAATAAGTTTATTGACTATGAAAATATTTATCTTTTTACAAATTGCGAGTTTTAGGACATAAAACCCAACAATCAATATACTATAGACCATTTAGGTTATCACTTAAACATGATCCACTTATATGTCTCCATATACATGTTTAAGTTACAACAATAACCTTGGATGTTAGTTCATTGCTTTGTGGTTAATGTGACTAAAATATCACATATTTTATAAACAAAGTGAATAAAAATCATATATTATTAATCACATAAGAGTTTGTTTCATACAAAGTTTACAAACTATAAGACCCTAAGAGATTTAGGGCATCAACCCCAACAAGTATGTGGTAGACATACAAGTGGGTTATGTTTAAGTAATAACCTAAAAGATCAATAATATATGGATAAGGTTGGGTGCCCTATCTTGGTGACACTACGGATATGACCCACTTTGTAATTGTTACAAGAGTTGTAAGTGTGACAAAGGATTTAATCTAAATCGTTCATGTGGAGACATGCAAGTGGAGGTATCTTATACAAAGAGATTTTATAAGACTGGACTGCGAAATGATTAATTTCTCTTTATAACACCACTGACTAGAGAGATTAACATTTCATAAGATAATCAAATATAACTCGATCTCAATCCTAAGTGAATTATGAACTTCTGTCTATGAAAACAGACCTTTGATTTGTATGGGTGAGAGTGACCCCTGTAGCCAACTCAATAAACCTACCATCTTTGAGATTTGTTCAAGTATGGAGCTAGGAACATAGCTACACAAGCTGAAATTCAATCCTACCCATCTTTAGGGTAAGTTTATGAATTGCTCCCTTAAGGGCTGACTCCGAGTCTTGAACAATGAGACCTCACCCTCTTACTAGCTCGAGAGGGATTTAGTTTATAGCTACTATAAACTAATTGTTCATTAGAAGGGTCATTGGTACTTAAATAGTAAGAGGTACTTACATGGGTAAAATGGTACTTTGACCAGATGTAATTACGAGTAATTTATGAAGGATTGACTAACTAATAACAGTTATATCGATGGATGCAGAAATATACCACAGTGCAAAGAGTGCAGTTGCAGGACTTTAGTGGAGTGACCCACAGCTAATGGATGTTGATTAATTTAATTAAATAGTTTAATTAATTAATTTCATATCATTGAAGCTTCTAATCTGTAAGTCCATTAGGTCCCTCTGCTAGCTCGCTAAGGATAAAACAATAATTAATTTATTTTGGATAAATTTGAATTGTTCAAATTAAATAAGGAAACGTGCATTAATTGTATGAGATACAATTAATATAACGTATAGAGATGCATTATAATATAAAGTTAGTTTTGAGTTAGATTCAAAATTAACTATATATTATGAGAGTAATAATATTTGAATGAGATTTAGATATTAAATTTGTTTTATTTGATGCTCTAAAACTCGTAGATGGTAAATGTAAATAATTGACCATCATCAATAAAGAGTTATCGCTGTTATTTCAATAAGTATTATTGATTGTGTTGTATTCTATTTTGTTTTAATAACCCTAAATCCAATAAGCTAACATCATAGGTTGTCTTATGAGTCTTGAATTGTATGTGGAGACATATAATGATCAATATTCAAGATACAACCTAAAGAGTCAAGGGATAAGGTTGGGTATTTTATCTTGGTGACACTTTGGATATGACCAACTTTGTACTTGATACAAACACACTAATCCAACGTGTTCATGTAGGTGGCATGCATGTGGGGGTATCTTATGCAGTGAGTTTGCATAAGATCGGACTGTGAAATAGTAACCACTAGATGTAACATCGTTGAATAGTTAGGTTTCTATTTCTATAGGATGACCTAGGCAACTTAGTCTTAATCCTGAGTGTATTATGAACTTCTATATGATCTCATAAGTCCCGCCGATAGTTGGTTTTCATATTAAAATCAATTCCAATTTTGAACACAACAAGAACATCTAATGCAAGAATGAAAATATTACTGTTCAAACATAAAAGACTATAAGTCATCAAACGATAAAACTTGGAACTTAAAACATGAAATTTAGAGATTTGACTACTATAGATTATAGAGATTTGTCTCTCTCAATTAAATGGAGATTTGACTACTATAGTTTAGAGAGATTTCACTCCATTAGGAGTAGCAACATGGGAGAATGGATATCTCTAATGAATAATATATGGGTCTAGCTAATATTCATCTCTCTATGTTCTTTTCAATTACAAAGGGAAAAAAAAATCATTTTTCAAAAAGTTAAAATTTTGCCACGCGAAGATTTGTGTTGAAGGATAAATTTTGGACTAATCACAAATTGCTACGTCATTTCCTAAACTAATGACGAAATTACAAACCATCAAATTTGGGACCAATTAAAAGCTGACATGTGTCCAAAATTGAAATTGAAGTTATAAATTGGCAAATTCCAATGATGTCACTTTGTTTCATCATAGCCATTGGAATGAACGAAACTAATTTGATCCAGTTTGATATTACAATTTGGGCTAAGATCCAATTGAGCTTAAAAATAAGCCTAATCAAACCCAAATCCAATTAAATGAATCCCAGGGCCATGTCCATGGACCAATCAAGCCCAAGCCCACCTGAGAGCTCTATAAATAGAGGAGTTCTCTTCATTTGTGGGGTCAGCAATCCTACACTCCAGAGAGCCTAGAGAGAATTCCCTATAATTAGAAGACTCCTTGATTCCTGAAGATTAAACCGTTTTGAAGATCCAAAGATTCTTCCAAGACTTCAACTTTAATAACATCATGTATTTCGCTTCCTCAAGTCAAGTGTGCGCATCCAATTGAGAGAGAATAAGAAGATCAAGTACTAGAGATTGAGCCACATCGCATCAAATTAACACAAAAACAAGTTCAACTCCACGAAGCAAGTTTCTCCAAAAATGTCGTGCGAACAAATTGGCACGTCCGGTGGGACATCTCTACCTTTCATCTCTCTCGTCATCCAAATCAACAAATGACACAAAAAAAAGTTGCATCCAAAGCAACTGCTATAAGCAGCTTATGTATGAGACCTATCACCCGAAGTCCCTTAAAGGAGATCCTGCACAGGCAAGAACAAGGCTCTGTCATCGTGGAGAAAATCTAGGAACAACTGATGGAATTTTCTAAAGGTGGGATTGTCATAAGAGAAAATCCCTTATTCGACAACTCTGCTCCTACTTTTGATTGATCAGAGAAAGAATTGCACTTTGATGTAGTGTTTGTCATGATGTCTGACATAACAACTGAGCCGGCCATGGTAGAGATAGAGAGGAAGATAAATCTCTTAATGAAAGTTGTTAAGGAGCGAGACCATGAAATCGCGGCCTTGAGAGTCCATTGTAGGCTCGAGAAATTGCTGAGACAAGTCAAACTCTGGCTATCAAAGCCAAAGACAGAGGAAATACTATCTTGCAGAAAAACCAGTGACAACAATCTACCTTTGTCACCTCCCTATTAGTTCAACAGTTGCAGGATATAATCACAAACTCCATAAAGGCTCAATATAGAGGACCATCGTAAATTTCTTTTATGTAATCCAAGCCGTTCACCAAAAGAATCAACAACTTGAGAATGCTAGAGAGGTAAACTAAGGGTAAAATGGTAATTTGACCCAACTAGTGTTATGAGCACCTGTGAAGGACTAACTTGCTGTCATTGGTCTATACCCATCTGCAGTGAGAAAGGTACGACTGTGGGTCTTTAGCAGAGTGTACCCACAATTAACGAATATTTGATTAATTTGGTTAATGTGCTTAGCCACTTAATCTCATATCGTTGAAGGTTCTGACCCGTATGTCGAGGTCCTCTTTGTAGCTTGTAAAAAGAATTGAGGTAACTATATCTTAAATTGAATATGAAATGTTCAAATTCACTTAGCGAAATAATATAATGTGTAATGGTGCATTGTAATATAAAGTTTATATTTTAATTAAACTTTATAATATAAAGTTAGGGAAAATTAAATATTTGAAGGAGTTCAAATATTAATTTAATGTGAATTGGATTCATATTAGGACTATATGTTAAAATTAATTTGTATTTGATGCACATTAAGACTATAGGTTATGTGAGAAATGCAATTGAATATGATTCAAATGTAGACTAAATTAAATATTTGATATTTAATTTGGTAATTATTTAATTTAATTTAATTTAATTAATTGAATTAAAACTATAGGTTGTGTGAGTGATGTTTCATTTAATATGATTTAAATGAAATCATTAATTGAATTAGATTTAATTAATTAATAATTAATAAATAAGATAACTCCCACGTAGGGGAGTTATCCGAAACGTGATTGATCCCACGTTCCTCTCTCTCTATTGATCAAAAGCATGATTTTTTTATCACAGAGAATAGAGATTTTTTTTACAAAAGAGTTATGTCTATTTTTCTCTTAATTTTTTTCTCAATTTTCCCTCCCACTCCAATCCCCATTCAATTGTTCCAACAAACCAAAGCCCTCCAATCTTAGAGAATAGGATTGTACCCTTGTGGTGGTATTGAATTCAATCCAATTGGCAAATTGGGGAATGTTGTTAAGGATTTTACAAAGGTAAGGTTTCCTCTCCCTTTCTCTGTAGATTTAATTTTAAGCATGCTTAACCTAGGTTCTAATTTTACAATAGCCTAAATTTTGTTTATTTTTGTCTCTGTATTATTTCTGAATTTCCGTGTGTATGGGTATTTCAAAAATTCAAAATTAATAACATTTTTGGTTATGTGATTTTCGCTGCATTAGGGCTTTCATCCCCACAAATTTAATATGAATACGTTTCATATAATGAAGGAATTATATGTTGATTGTATATGATACAATTATTATAATGTATATAGATACATTGTATTATATAAAGTTAATTTTGAATTAGATTCAAAATTAAACTTTATAATATTAAGAGTTATATATAATGAATAAGATCCAAATATTAAATAATATCAATGAGATTCACATTTAAACTATAGGTTATGAGAGGGAAATATATTTGAATATGATTTAAATATAATATAAATTAAATATATGATATTTAATTACTTTATATTCACTAATTAAATTAATTAATATTTTGTTAATTTAATTTAATTAAATTAAATAAGATTTAATTTAACCTTAATTTATTTTTAACTTGCTATGATTAAGGGGAGTTAATGGTGAGTTAAGGGAAGTTACATGTAACTTCTCCCATCTCTCTCTCAAAAAGAAGAATGTGATTTTGAAGACACATAAAAGTTCTTGATTCACTCTCACTCTCTACAAGAATTGCTTGAGACGGAAGAATTATGTCAACTCTCAAGACACAAATTTAGAGAACATAGTTTCTCTACATTATTGTTCTTCTCCTTGTATCCCAAAAAGGGTTTCCACAAACCCAATTCTTGCCAAAGAATAGTGGGGAAGATCTTGGTGGTAGTGCCTTGTTCGAAATCGAAGAAGAGTTGTTGAGATCGTGACGTAGCAAGGAGTTAGAGAAAGTTGAAGATCTGTCTTCAAAGGTAATTCTCTTCTTTTTGAAATTTATTCAAAGAAAGTTCGTTTTTATTCATGTTTATTCTTTTTTTTACATGCTTTTTTCAAATCGAAATTAAATGGAAAAAGGCGTTCAAGCGCTTTGGCTTTAGAATTCGAGCCCTTCAGCTCGATCCCTCCCGATCATTGTACCTTTGGATCATATCAGGGATCTTCACAAGGAACGGTTTTTCGAGCATAGGACATTAGCACCAAAGTGGGAAAAAGTTTTTCAGACCATGGGGAAGAACTTATGGAACTTGTAGATATTAGTTCCAAGACGTACATTGTACGACTAATCAGTCATCACGAGCTTGAGATTGTAGACGATCATCTTAACCCTCGTATTGATTTGATTGAGAAGACTTGCATGTGTAGAGAATTGGATTACTATGAGATCCCCTCTTTGCATTCTCTCACCACTTGTTGGGTCAGGAATATTGATCCATATAATACATGCTCTAATGCATAAACAGTTTCGTCCTAGCTGGCTAGTTATGCGAGCCCCCTTGTACTGTTGGGGTTGATGCCTTAAAGTCTCATGTCCTGTAGTTTGTAAACAGTTTGCACGAACGCTTGTAATGTATAATATATGATATTTTACTTCACTTCTTGATTTTGCTCAGTTGTTTGTTTTATTTGCTTTACCACAAACCAATAAACCTAAAATCCCCGGTTATTTGTATGTAACTTAAGCATGTATGTGGTGACATACAAGTGGATCATGTCTTGAGTGATAACAAAAATGGTATGTCGTCTGAGACTCATCAATCTGTCTAGGGTCTCTAAGATATGAAGAAAACTGCTTATCAAACTTTACTAGGATCTTAGAAATTGGATCATACGGTTTCACTTTTTTCTTCCTCTTCTTCTCGACTAGTTAATCCATGATTGGACTATAGAGCTTCCATGGGATCCCTTTCTTTCTCATTGTCCTTTCCTTTCAAGCCACCTCTAGAGTTTGAGACAATAGAATGATTTTCATTGTCAATGTCCAAAGGTTTCATACAAATAAATAGTAGTGAGGAAAGTTAAAATGTATCTAGTACTAAATGCACAAAAGCATACCTTGTCCTTCAGCTCATTTAGTAAAACATCTGATGGACCAGCCGTATCTTCGCCTTCTGATGATATCTCTATGGAGATAACACCTTCTCCATCGTTTGAGTATTGACCGAATTATGTTGAGTCAGTAGCCAGAGTATCATCGATATGCATGGGATCCTCGATAGGTGGATCGGGAACCTGTGTATGGTCATTAGTAGGTGCATAATCCACAAAAGGGTCTCGAGCAAGTGGTTCTTGAAACAACGGACCTTCTCCAGCGCCGTCATATTATTATGAATCGACTGACTTATCCTAGAAATAACATAAATGAAATAATTTAAAGCAAAAAAATTCACAACTGAGCATTATTTAATGTACCTTACCTTCATAATCATTATCAATATATATCCTTTATGGCCTTCAGCTCAGCTGTAAAAGAGGACTTCATTCGATCCAACTGCCCCTCCAAGAATTGTAAGTGTTGATTGCACTCACACGTCATCTGTGATCCACTAGCTGTGGTCTTCGTAGATGGATTTATATCAGGTGAACATGTCATAATCTGTAGAAGGACCATCATTAACAAATCGCCCCTATCATGGATCCATCAACCCATTCCTTACCCTCACTCAACCTTGTAGAATGAACCACATTATCTAGCGGAGAAGGATGAGGCTCTATATACTCATCTGTAGTCGGAAGGTCCAAGGTATGACTCAAGTAGGTCTACTCCTCTTCGATTGAAACGATGTCATTTATATGAGCTTGGATGTAATCAACAAGAAATAACATTAGAACCTGAATCCTAAACCCTAAACCATAATATAAAACTTCGAGAAGAACGACTTACCACTTAAGACCCAAAGCCCTATGTCTGGATCACTTCGGATCCAAATGACTATGTGCAACTCCATCGCATGATGCGTGGCATTGCATCAATGAAAACCCTATTCGCAACCTATCTGCTAAGTGAAGACATAGTCTCATACACCCAAACCTACCAATTTTAAAAAACAAAGAAGAAATTATCAGTGCATGATAAAGTCGCAGTACTAATAACAATTATGATAAAACAAAATTAACAAACTTGGAAAGCGAACAAAAATCCATAGAAGTTGTATGAATCGGGCAACTTATTATTCGTAGGCTTCTTCTTTTAGGGTGCCACTTTCCCTTTAAGTGCACCCTGTAAGCTACTTAATGTTTTCGAAAAGATCATGTTGCCCTAGTCATAGCTAAAAAAATCCTCCTATACATCAATAAGTCCCAATATGGTCCAGCTCATGTGTTGCCTCCTATCCCTTCCCATCATAGCCAACTCGATGAAATAGAATAAGACCATTTTCATTGCATCTTCATCACTCTTGAACTCATAGTCCAAAAAAACCTTATGTAATTCAATCTCATTCATATAAGTCCTATCCCCCAAGTGCAACTTCCTAAGATTAAACACTCTATCCTGATCAAACTCAACTTCACATCTAGGCCTATATCTTAACCCTATCACAATATTGAATTCCTCCCACCCAAAAGGTACCTTTTTCCCAAGTAACTTAAACCTAATTGAATCTTCCCTATCCTCTTGTACCTCCCTCAAAATAATATAGTCACATAGAGGACTATTAAAAACGAACTTAACATCCAAAAAATGTTAAAAAAAAAAAAAAATAGTTTGCATAAACATGTATAATTGCCTAGGTGTTAACTTCTTCTTAATAGTAAAGACTATTCTCATCAAATGAGAACAACAAGTCAAATTTGTTGGAAAATAGTCAAAAGTGCGTATTTTAAATACCAATGTTATCTCTAACACAGACCACAAAACAGAAGCACTCAACAATTAATTAGGTAAAATAACAACAAAACAGAAGCATTATCTATGGAAACTGCCTTAAATCTCGAGGTTAAACTCGATTGAGATTGTGTCTTATTTACTATAAACTTGGGTCATTTACATCGACGTGCCACAAGATTAGGGTTTTAGTCCTATTCTATACAAATCTCGGGGCCAATCTCGAGCCTCATATATCTCAACCATTCTCCCAATGACATGAGCGACGTTAGGAGATTATCTCTCGACGTGCTTTCGACTATTTTCTGGCGACCTTAGGCGTTGAAAAAATAATTTTTCCTTGTAATGTGGTGATTTTTTAGTTTTGCATGTTAGATCCAGATGTAGTTTAAAAAAAATATTTTTTAATGAACAAGATATTAGAAGGGTAGGTTTAAGAGGTGGACTGGAACATCTGAACTAGATTGACACATTTGTAGCACCCTCTATTGGGGTTTGTACCCTAAAGTCTCGTATCCAGTAGTTTGTAAATAACTTTGTATGAACACTTGTGATGTATAATATAAATGATATTTACTTCATTACTTGACTTTGCACATTTAGATGTTTTTCATTTTACCACAAACTAATAAACTTAAAATCCCTAGTTATCCTTATGTAACTTAGGCATGTATGTGGTGACATATAAGTGGATCATGTCTTGAGTGATAACCAAAATGGTCTGTAGTATATGGATATAGGAGGGAAACCATATCCTGGTAACGCTATGGATGTAGCCCTCTTTGTGGAATGGTCACAAGTGTTGTGACTTGTCACAGATGATCTGATCCTGATCATTTGTGTAGGGTTAGGATGATCTAACCCTACACGATCGTATAGACAATCGTTTACCTTTTCCTACATGATCGTTTATACGATCACTTACTTTTACTATAAGATCGTACACTTTACATAAACGATCAAGCATATTGTCTATGCAATAGACGACCGCATCTCCCACTTGCTTGATCGTTGTGTACAGTCGCTCTTCCTCCTTCCCTTTACCAAATTCGAACAAAGCCCACACTTTGGATTCTCACTCCAAGAATACTGAGGGCTCTAAATGGTGTTGTCTTCTCTGATTCCTTCTGTTCGAGTAGTGACTATTCGAGGTAGACGGTTGGGCTTCAGACTCGAGAAATCTTCATATGGTATGATTTCTTAATCCCTTTAGCATTATGAAAGTATGCTTGAATGTACATGCAGTAATTCTGTCATAATGAATTGGAAAGATCCGCTTCTGCTCGTAGGTACTCTTAAGTAAGAGTTCCTTCACCCTCATCATTTCTCTAATTGAGTAGTGGTGCATTCAACAAAAGATATAGAGCGTGCCCAATTGATAATATCAAAATCATTTTTCAAATATTATTTTGATTTCTAAATAATCTTCATTAATATTTCATGTTTGAAAAGTTTAATTGTTAGAGCTATTGAAAACTTTAAAAAATCAATGTATGGGATAGACCATTATTTTTGTAGGACAGAAAGTATTATATTTCGAAAAATAGAATGAAAGTATTTATGCTTGTTATGAATTCAATGTTTTGTGAGTTTTTTTATGCTGAGGCGTGTTAGCCAGCCCCTTTAAGTCATAAGAGAATAAGAGACAACGACTATTAAAAGAGTAAAGATAGCAATTTCTTTTAGGAAAGAAGATACTTGTATTATTAAACATATGTGAAAAACATACATATTAAAAGAAAGCTTTCCGATTAGAGCTATAGATACACAGTAAAGTTAAAATAAAAAAATAATAATAACAAGGGAGACATTAAATTAGTAAAGAATAGAAAAAAAGGTTTGAAGGACAGTGAGGATGATGAGAAAGGTAGCTGCAAAAAAGGAGATATAAGACCATGGAGTATTGAAATAGTCATGTTTGAGTGTAGCCATGGAACGATTCCACCATTTTCTGCAGTGAGCATGTAAGTTCTTACTAATACGATTGTAGTAAGAAGCAGATGGATTTGGATTATATTTACATAAATTGTTGAACAATTTTGAAGCTTCTTCACGGCTGCCACCGATAAAGTTGATCATAATTCCTTCCTTTAGAAGTAAGTCCACATCTTCCTTCGTGCTTATTAAACCATCCATGAAGGAAAGATAATGAAGTACATACTTTTCACTATCCTTCTCAACATGGTAATGTTCAAATGCCAGCAAATTTCTCATACAACTTTCAAAGTCATCGTGAATTTCGAAATGTGGAATTTCTAGAACCCCATTTTTGAAGCGTATATCCAATAGACTTTTGGTTTCTGTTGCTTTCTTTATTTTGGCACCTGCCTCAAAGAGTTGGGTCACGGTTGGAGGATAAATAAGGTTACCATTTTCCTCCTTTTTGTTTTCATGATACTCTTCTTCAGATGTATTCTCTTTTGTGGGGACGTAGAAAAAGTGTAATAAATGGAGTAAATGGGTCACGTTTTCTGGTAAAGGAAGCTCACAGTTCTGTCCTATCAACTTACGACCATTGCAAGAAAGCTTTGCCATTAGCTTTGTAAAGGAGATGTTATTATCTAAGTTGTCTTTTTGACCTGGTGGAATGAGGTCAAATAGAGCTTTAAGAACGAAGAAAGGAAGTCGATTCTCCAGCTTGGTTAGGTCATGGTACATATCGTACCACATAGCATTGAAGGACTTGTTGAAGATGTTTGGTCGAATATGAGTTTGATCATCATAAGGCTGGGATTTGGTATTAATTTTTATTAAAAGCTCCACTAGGAAACAACCATCCAGAATCATCATTTCCAAGAAATCTGAAATCATGGCTGTTCATGTTTATGTGTTGTGCATAGCAACAACGAGCTTCCTTCTCCCAACCTTTAGCCTTGGTTACTATGTCTGCAACTTTCAAATTTGTACGGTGTAGATAAGCATTGAGACATAAGGGTTTAAGTGCTTGTGTGGCCATAGAATTTTTTTCATAAAGGTGATAAGGACCAATGGCAATCACTTCAGGAATATATGCTCTATAATTCACGTATAGT
Source organism: Benincasa hispida (assembly GCF_009727055.1). Taxonomy (NCBI): domain Eukaryota; kingdom Viridiplantae; phylum Streptophyta; class Magnoliopsida; order Cucurbitales; family Cucurbitaceae; genus Benincasa; species Benincasa hispida. Next base: position 24,892,543 of record NC_052352.1, on the reverse strand, counting down.
AGTGGTTTGGGAACCCGATAGATGCTTCATTTTGCTTTCAGTAACCGCTTGTTGTTGTAATGATTTTTCAATAGATTCCTCATGGGCCAAACTACACAAGCACTCTTCAACGTCATCACAATTTCTCATATTGCGGCAAGCCAACTCCATTACCATGAGAAAACGTATGGAAGCGTTTGTGGCAGAAAATGAAGTGAATTCTTCGTATTCAAAGTGTAATAACTTAAAATTGATGTATTTTAGACGTGGATCTACTAATTTCTTGTACCAAATAAGGGATGAAGTTTAAACCTAAAAACACCGCTAAATGAATTTAAGAAAAGAAAATTAAATGAAATGAATATATAAGTATACCTTATTATGTCTAGATAGTTTGATATGAAAGAAGAGATGTAAACTAGTGGATGAAAATGACGGAAGAAAAGTAGGAATAATTGAGGGAGTTGTGGAAGGAGATGTGGGAACCAAGAGAGGGTATATTTTTATTGGTAATTCCAAAGAAAAAACTCAATAACAAACCGTAACTTCAATTTGGCTAATGTAATTTACTTTGATTTTACTTGGCTTAGCTCTAGAGGGAACTAATCTCTTTATATAATAATAATAAAAAAAAACACATTCAAAATGCAAAAATTAAAGAAGTATAAATGTACATGTTATTCATTTACATTTAAAAAAACTTTGATTCAAATTGCATGAACTTATGTTTTTAACAATTATAACACGTGGGAGAGTAAAAATTTTCAACCGATAGAGTTTAATTGAATATTTTACCCACCGAAATGGAAGGACAGTAGAGATAAATGCTTAATGAAGTAAGATACATCGTACATATTTAAACTTAACGAAAGTATGAGCTGTGAATTTTTTTTTTCTTTTGTTTTTTTTTTTTCAAAAGATGAGCATTGAAATCTTACTGTTCCATTTTTATAATTATTTAGACCCATGTTTAGTAACCATTTCATTTTTTCTTACTGTTCCTTACAGTCAAATACTGGGTAGTTTAATGTATTTGATGATCTCTACTGTAAACCCTCGAGTTTACTTAAGCAAGTTTTGGTCAAATTTGAATAATAAGGTTAAAGAAGACTTGGTATAAGATGTAGTTTGAGGAATATTAAAAGATGAGAAAAATACTTTAAGTATTAAGAATGAGACTTTGGAGGGCCAAATATAAAAATGTAGTTAAGTTTGGTGACGAAGGGCAAAATTTGACTAAGTATAAGTGTGCCCATGCATTGAAGAATGGTGCCTAGTGTGCAGAAACAATGATTCATGGAGGTTAGTGAGCACAAGCTTAGGCATTGAGGAGGGGGAGGGCATGGTTAAGGGTTTGCCAGGGATTAAGAGAAGGTCCTGCATTGAAGCCACACATTGGCCAAGCCACGTTGAGGTTAGGACATATTGACACGCGCGGAAAGAATGGCCTTAGGCGAGGAGACGTGTGAATTGATGTGCATTGGCTAGGCAAGATATGCATGGAGGAAGGCTATGACACTAGGCATTGGGCGCAAAGGCATGTGCTGGCCGAATGGGAAATGCGCCAAGGGAGACCAGGCATTGGAAGGAGTGTGCATTCATTTGGACTATGCATTGGACTTGAGGTTAGGTGTGGACACAAGGTGGATTATGTGGCCAAGACAAAGTTATGCATCCAAGTGAGGGCAAGTGAGGTAAAACGTTGGGTGAGCTATTGATGCATTGTAAATGGTGATGTGATTATGGTATAAGTTGCGGTGATGTGTTATGCGGTGTACATACAAGTTTTCCTAATAAGACCCAAGTATAAATCTCACTAGGTATCCTGGTAAGTCTAGGATCGAACATAGGGACTACTGAGTTAATATGCGATAGTAAATTTGATTCCTTTGCAATGGTGAAAACAAATAAGTTGGATGGTGTTTTGTTTAAAACTATTTTCTATGCAACAAAGTGCAAGTAAAGAGTTGATGAAATCGAGAATTATAATGAGGATGTGATGAATGGGTTGAGAAGGGGCTTAGCTAATACTTCCTAAGATTGCGTTCAAGTTATGCGATCATGCTACACACACACAGCAACATGTCATCTCTCAATACAAATGCCATAATTTCTATTTCTAGGACGCATGCGATGTAGACGAAAATGTCGTCAGGACTTATGTCTGAGCCTATATTCTTGTCGATGCAATGACGAATGATGCACACATACACAAGGTGACCGCATACTATCATATCCTATTTCTAGGGTGCATGCGATGCATAATAGCAAACATAACTTATGTCGAAGTTTCTATTTCTTGCTTATGCGGTTCTAATCTGACTCTCTCAAGCCTAGATTCTTTCTTTAGACTACTCTCTCAAGTATCTCTAAAGGGTGAATGACACATACATAAGACAAAATGATCGCATAAAGTATAAATCTTAGGTCATGCTAGCTAAGTACTTCTCAACCCATTCGAAGATTTAGCTACTCATGCAAAGTAAGGGGAGATTGAACATAAGTTGAAATGATATTTCCATTGTTTACAAATTAAATGCAGAATACAGAATAATAATAGAATATAGAGATAAGAAGCCTCGTAGCCATGTCTTGCTTTCCGTGGCCTTTTACACTGTCTTTTCACTCCAACACTGCCCAGATGAATATCCTTGCTTTCGCAAGTGTTGGCCCTCTCTCCTTTTGTAGCACTTCCTAGCAGTCTATCGAGCTGTCCAGGAATAATCTCTCGGCGTCTTTTTCTCTTGGCTCGTCTCCATCTTCTAAGTATAAGAATGACTATGAACAGACTAACGGCTATCTTTCTCATATATGATCTCGGGCAATCCATTTTACAATGGTGGCCTCCGATATTTATAAGGCTCAAGGTGAAGAATCTTTTCTTTCAAATGATTGCAATGATGGGCGGTCATTAGATCTTCTTCTGTGATGCACCAATTAATGGTCACCGATAGTTGAGTGTACTTGCTACAGTGTGGCGTTAACGAATTGTCAACTAAATTTAGATTCGACTGTCATCATCTTTCCATCCCATCACGATTTATTATGTTATCACCTTGATGCACAGTCTTTATGCGGCCACATTCTTGAGTAACTTTTCACGATCGCATACGATCGCATGACTTTGCGATCGCAATCTTTCAATGCGCGCGGACGCCTAATTCCTTGGATCACAATTTTACTTGCGCCAAGGCATTTTTCCTGCACAAAATAAGTAAATTAACTACTTTTATGCGATGGGCGCATGCGATCGCAATCTTCTCAGTTTAACACTTTTTGGTCATGATTTTGTATATTTTTATCGTCGCATTCCCTCATTGTTTTACTTATTTGCGTTGTAATAATGTGCATTTCTACTTATTATCAGCTATGCAACCAAGAGAGGTGTTAGGCATTCAATTGGGGCTATGCATCGACAAGGTGGATGCGACCAAGAAGGGCTATGCGGCCAAGGGGTGATGCTTTGAGTTGAGTAAACTTGGGGAGCAAGGCTAGGTTAACAACAATCGAGGCAAGTGGCTAAATTTAGTGAAGTTTGAGGTTGAAGCAAGATGAGGTGGGCACACCACAAGGCATGCAAAGGGAGGCTATGCGTTAGGTTAAGAGGATGAGGACAATTTAGCCACATGCAAGGAAGAGGTGTCAAGGGGGTGGCGTCAGCACTTGCATGGTAAGGGCATCTGAACATGCAAGGCTAAATATGTGTCAAGTAGAGGTGGTCTTCGTGCTTCTATAAATAGGACTTCTTGGGGCTGGTGGTGCTCACAATTCACTCGTGCAATTCAGGTAAAATTTGTGTGAAACTATTAAGAGGAAAGTGTAGTAGGTGATCCTAGGGTGCCATCTAATTTGGAATAATGAGGAGTGAGAAATTTGCATTGGGAGGCAGAAAGGTCAGCTGGATGCACAAGTGTGCCACCTGGACGATACAAACGACCATCAATGCGTATGGCTGAGCGATCCAACACACGCCAGCATTGTGCACACTACTCAACACCTCGCGTGTGCATGCCCACGTCCTGAGACTGTATCACGTTGCGTCTGTACGAGGTCTGCCGCCTCGCCATGCCCAACCCAGCATGCTGACTGTCGCCCACGCCCACCAAACTATCTAAATAACCCCAAAAGTTGTGTTTTGGGGTGATAGACCTATTTTTGGGTAATTTGAAGTGGGTAAGCTAGTTATTTCAATTTATGGATATATTTAAAGCTAAAATTGATTTATTTTAGGAATTTTAAGCTAATCTAGGATTTCATTAAAAATAAGTAGTATTCAAGAAAACCAGACCAATGGTTGCTTTAGGAGGACTGTAAAGGAAATTAACATGAGGACTGTTAGTGATTTTCTATTCTCGTATGTTCAAATTATATATAGGTTATTATATGAGGCATTATGGTTATAAGGCTTAATAGCAAACTTTGTATATCACATACAGTAGTTAAGATCTATTGTGATAAATCAAGGTGCAATCCATCTTTTCAAAAACCCACAATATCACTCAAGGACTAAACATATAGCAATTAAGTACCATTAAGTATGGGACAAAATCGGAAAGGGAGAAATAGAAGTGGTGGAAGTTCATACCTCTAAGAATGCTATCAATATACTTACAAAACCTATTATGAAGCTCAAGCTATCCAAATGTCTCGAGCTGATTGGCTTCTAGTTACTTGAAAAGGGTTAGACTAACATCAGTTTTTGGAAAGTAGAGAGCTTCATGCATTGAGATCAAGGTGGATATTTGTGAAGATTTTGATCTCAACGGTCTTATTTTTCTTTAACAGATTACAAAATTTCATGTAACAATCCATTTCTATATATGCATGGTAGTTTACTTTCAAATTACAAGTAGAAAAACAGAAAACAAGATCTGTAAAAGAAAAACATCTTATCTTCTTGTAACTCTCATTAATTGAACAAAAACCCCTTCCCGTGGATGTAGGCATCTTCAAGTTGAACCACATATATCACTGTGTTGCTCTTATACTTCTCTTTTTCTTAGAAAGTTGCATGCTTATAATCAACAACCTGTAAATCTACACAAACGAAATGAAGGGTTTGAGAGAGTTGAGAGAGTTCTAATTTCATCTAAAGAGAGAGAAATTACCTCATCAAATTAACTTCCATTTGTTTTTCTTTCTTCACATCAGAATACGGGTAAGTTGTCTTCTCCATGTGTTCCCCTTTCAGCTCAAAATCGTGGCTTTTTTTTAATCTTACATTCTTACTTACTTTTCTCTTAGTGGGTAAGAATAAAGTAGTTTTGTTTTAGGCCTAAAAACATAAAAACTAGCCCAATAAAAGTGGTACTAGAGCAAAAAGACTAACAAGAATTCAGTTCTTGGAGAATCAAGAATAAGTGAAGTCATACAGTAGTAAGATTTAAATTCAAAGCTATTCTTGGCCAATAAAAGACTCACAAGGCCCTTCTTGATCCATCTACCCAACCGAGTATAGTCACAACTCAAGAGAAAGAATATTGGGAGCTGACAACCTATACTACTTTAGTTCTAAATCTGAGTGATAATGTTTTGAGGTAAGTCCTTGATCAAGAGACAGCCTACAGGATTTGGACTAAGCTGGATGATTTGTATACAACTAAGGATCTTATGAACAAGATGTACCTAAGAGAGAGGTTCTTTACTTTCAAAATGGACTTGTCAAGATCTCTTTTTGACAATCTTAATGAATTTCAGAAGATAGTAGTTGAATTGAAGAAAATTGGGAAGAAAATTGGTGATGAAAATGAGGTCTATATGCTTCTAAACTCCCTACCAGATTCCTACAAAAAAATTAAAAAGGTTTTGAAGTATGAAAGGGATTTTATATCCGTTGATGCAATTAAACCTTAAGAACAAAAGAACTTGAATTATAATTAATGAAGAAAAAACAACCTAGGGGTGAAGGGTTTTTGTAAGGGAAAATTTCAAACCTAATCACTCAAAAGGAGGAATACAGCTACACACAAATGAGACTAAGCCTAAATAAAAAATAAAGTGCAAATGTTACAAAAAGAAAGGCCACTTGATCAAAGATTGTTTTATTCTAAAGAGAAAAAATGAATAAAAAAGAGAATGAGGCGAAAGGTAGACAGCCTAAAGCCTCTACTGTAGATGGCTCTTTTGTTTACTCTAATGCAATGGCCTCAACACAAGACAAGTCCAATCATGTAAACCCTCTTGGGAAACATGATTGGGTTTTGGACTCTAGATGCACCTACCATATGACGCCTATGAGACCTTGGTTCAACACCTACAAGGAAATTGATGGATAAATGGTCTACATGGGCAACAACCAAACTTGTGAAATTTAAGGGATTGGTTCAGTGTATTTAAAATTCAAAGACATGACTGTGAAGCTCCTTAGAAATGTAAGACATTTACCACTTCTCAAGAAAAAATTAATCTCCTTGGGAATGCTAGATGCTGTTGGATGTGAATACAAATGAAAGGGTGGAACTCTTGAAGTTCTCAAAGATTTCAAGGTAGTCCTTGTTGGGGAGAAGGTAAATGACCTATTTGTGGTTAGCGGAGTTGAAATCATGACTGGGGCTTATGAAGCGACTATTAATGCAATTGATAAAAGCTGACATTTGGTATTTCATATCAATGCTAAGGGGCTAGAAATTCGTCAAAGTAGAATATTCTACCTAAGGGAATTATAGACCAACTCACTTTTTGTGAACATTGTTGGGAAAGCTACTAGGCACAACTTTACTAAGGCTCAATATTCAACAAAGGTCATCCTTGACTATATGCACTCAGATCTTTGGGGACCAGCCCCAACACTAAGTCTAAGTGGCTCAAGGTACTTACTTTCATTTACTGATGACTTCTCAAGGAAAAGATGGATTTTTTTTCTTAAATCTAAATATCATGTTTTTTATAAATTTAAAGAATGGGAACTCATAATTGAGAAGTAGACTTCTAAGGAAATTAAATACCTAAGGACAAACAATCAACTGGAATTTTATAGTGAGGAATTCAACAAGTTTTGTAGAAAGATATGTATTACAAGGCACATGACAGCTAGATTTACACGTCAACAGAATGGGGTGACAGAGAAGCTAAACAAAACCATCATGGAAATGGTCAGATGCCTACTGTCTGTTGCTATTCTCAGTGAGAAATATCAGGCTGAAGTTGCTGCCTATACTAGATATATCCTAAACAGGTGCCCACACACATCCCTAGACTTCCTAACACTTGAAGAAAAATGGTCCAATCATCCTCATAATCTATAAAACCTAAGGATATTTGGATGTGTTGGATTCATACATCAAAATCAGAGGAAGCTTAAGTCTAGGGTTGAAAAGTGTATGTGGAATCCAATTGAAAAAAGATTTATAATTAGAAGAGATGTCACTTTTAGAGAAAAAGAAATGTTTGTGCAAAGGGAGAAGGCTAGTATTGAAGTTCCTAAGAGTCATATCACTAGAATTGAGGTGGAGACCCCAAATATCCACTAGTATCAATCCTCCAAGTGATTCAGAAGAAAAAGAGGTAGCCACAGGTGAGCAAGTTGAACATGTTGAAGCTCAGCCTGATTTGAGTCAATAGTCATTAGCTAGATACAGATAGAGAAGGGTGATTGTTCCTCCTACTAAGTATACTGAAAAAAACTATATGAACCTAGTTTTGAATGCAACAGTAGCTCCAAATGATCAAGAACCAACTACCTTTGAAGAGGCAGTGAACTGCCCTGATGGAAGAAGCTAGATTGAAGCTATGTGTGAGGAAATGCAGTCACTAAATATGAATAATATTGGACCCTAGCTCCTCTTCCTAAGGGATGCAAGCCAATTGCATCTAAATGGATCTTTAAACTGAAGGAGGGGATAACTACTGATCAAAAGCATAGGTATAAGATAAAGCTGGTGGCTAATGAGTTTACACAGAGAGAAGGCATTGACTACTCTGAGATTTTTTCACCTATTGTAAAATAGACCTCAATCAGACTTCTGTGGTCGTTGGTTGACCAATACAACCTAGAATTGGATCAACTAGATGTTAAGGCTGCTTTCTTACATGGACATCTAGATGAGACAATTTACATGGTGCAGCCTAAGGGTTTTGATGAAAAAGGGACAGAGGACCTATACTATCTTCTAAACAAGTAAATCAATGGACTTAAACAGTACCCTAGATGCTGGTATAGAAGATTTAATAACTATATAAAGAGCATTGGGTTCTAGAGAAGCACCTACGTATATGTACCCATGTATGCTCAACCTCCTACAAGGAAAAGGTATATTTACTGCTTTATATGGATGATATATTGCTAGCAGAGAGTTCTAAAGATGATTTAACTTATGTCAAAGATCTCCTAAAGAGAGAATTTGATATGAAGGATATGGGTCAGTCTAAGAAGATCCTAGGGATTGAAATTAAAAGAGATAGAGGTTCCACTACTCTGAGTATCAGTCAAGCTAGTTACTGTGATAAAATCATTAAAAGATTTAACCTATCTCATGCTAATACAACATCTATCCCTATTGCACATCATTTTAAATTGTCATAAGCTCATTCTCCTACTAAAACAGACATAGAACATTTAACTCATATGCAATCATTTCCTTACAGTCAAGCAGTGGGCAGTATAATGTATTTAATTATCTCTACAAGGCTTGATCTAATCTACTGTGGTAGTTCAGTAAGTAGATATATGTTAAATCCTAGCAAAAGTCATTGAAAGGCTACTAAATGGATATTTAGGTATCTTATTTGGCCTAAAAATGCAGTGTTGACTTATCAGAACATACAAGAATCAAAACTAGAGTTATATGATTATGTTGACTCTGACTTTGTAGGGGATATAGACAAAAGGAGATCCTTGTCAGGCTATCTATTCTTATATGGCCCTAATTTCCTAAGCTGGATGGCAAACCTACAGTCTATCACAGCCCTATCAACTATAGAGGTAGAATATATGGCACTAGCAGAAGCAATAAATGAGACATTGTGGCTAAAGGGCTTGATGGCAGACTTTGATATATCAAAAACAGTAGTTAACATCTACCCTGATAACCAAAGTGCAATCCATCTTTCAAAAAACACAAAATATCACTCAAGGACTAAACATATATTAAGTACCATTTTGTGCGGGAAAAAATCAAAAAGGGAGAAATAGAACTGGTGAAAGTTCATACCTCTTAGAATGCTACCGATATGCTTACAAAGCTTGTTATGAACTCAAGCTATCTAAATGTCTCAAGCTGATTGGCTTCCAATTACCTGAAAAAGGTTAGACAAACATCAGTTTTTGGAAGGTAGAGAGCTACATGCATTGAGATCAATATGGATATTTGTGAAGATTTTGATCTTAACAGTCTAATTTTTCTTTAACAAATTACAAAATTTCATGTAACAGTCCATTGTCTATATAAACATGATAGTTCACTTTAAAGTACAAGAATAAAAACAGAAAACAAGATCTGTAAAAGAAAAACATCTTATCTTCTTGTAGCTCTCATTAATCGAACAAAAACTCCTTCCGATGGATGTAAGTATCTTCAAGCCGAACAACATATATCACTGTGTTTCTCTTCTACTTTCATTCTTCTTAGAAAACTGCATTCCTGATAATCAACAACTTCATCTGTAAATCTACCCAAACGAAAGGAGGGGTTTGAGAGAGTTGAGAAAGTTCTAATTTCGTCTAGAAAGGGAGAGAGAGAAAAATTACCTCATCAAAATTAATTTCCATTTGTTTTTCTTTCTTCACATCATAATAAAGGTAAGCAGTCTTCTCCATGTGTTCCTCTTTCAACTGAAAATCGTGGCTTTTTCTCAGTCTTTCATTTTACTTACTTTTCTCTTCATAGGTCGGAATAAAGTAGTTTTGTTTTGAACTTGAAAACATAAAAACTAGCCCAACATAACAAAATATTGTCACATAAGCCAAACCGAACCTAGCTTATTTGACATCTGAGTGTGCTAGAAACCACGTGGTCCATGGTTTGAATACCCCTATTGTCCAATTGTATCAAAAAGGATAACATAACCTCTCTCTATATATTGCTAAGATGAGCAAAACTGGCTTAAAGTGTAATATATATTTTGATGTTTTTCTCTATTTTCTTATATTATTTTATTTAAAAAAAACAAATCAAAAAATTTATGGTTCAAATCTCCATGCGCATGTTGTACTAAAAATTTGTAATTTTTATAACGTTTTAAGCAAATGGAATATGGTGAAATTATAATATTCATATTTTTGTGCTTAAATCTTGGAAATTTTGTGCTAAAAAAGTTTATATTTTTCTTCCTTCAGTACGTTAAATAATTTATGGTGTTGTATTAAATTTAACTATTAAATTCTTTTAGAGTATTATATATTTTGTTTTACTCACCAAGATAAGAAAATGAAATTATACTGAAGTGATCTTAACTCAATATTAATTGGCTTAACATTCCTCCTTAGGTATTGTCATAATAATTTGAATTATTTTTAATATTTACTTAAAAAAATAAAATTATAATATTTATTTTATATACTAAAATTATTTTTAATCTTTAAATTTGAATCTAGCTATTGTCATAATAATTTGAATTTATCTATTATAGTTTCTTGGAGAAGTATTGCAATTTTAATTTGCTAAAGTAATTAAGTTAAGCTTTAATTTGATAAAGGATAAAAATTGCAATCTAATATTCCATTTGCTTAAAAATTGGGGAAAAATGTTTGCAGTTACCATATTTGCTTTCCTAAGAAAATCACAAGAATATTAAAAAAAGGAGACAAAATAAAGGAGAAATTGCAATCTAATCTTCAATATGCTTGAAATGTTAAGAAAAGATATGAGCAGTTATATTATATTCGCTTTTGTGGAAAAACAAAAGAATAAAAAAGAAAGAGAAAAACGCCTATTTGCTTAATTTTAAAAGGAAAATAGAATTGTAGTTACCTTTTTGCTTTTGCTAAAAAAAACGAAAAGAAAAAAATGGAAACGAGGAAAATAGCATGAAAGTTCGATCCATGCATCTTTTGATTCCAAAGCAAGTATGACCACATCTTGTGTTTTCAAAAAGAGCATAGTTTAACTGATATCAGTATGTGCTGAATATATGTGTTGAGTGTCAAGGGATATGTAGTTCCAATCTCTCGACTCCTTGTTGTACTAAAAAAATCCAATATGTGTTATAATGTGTATATTGTCACGGTCATACTTCTCCAACTATGTGGCATCATGATTCACCCATGATCATGGTCAGCCTTATGGGATGCTCAAGTCCCAATTCACTTTTGCTCGACTCTTTGAAGCTTCGCCGAACCTTAGGCGAGGTTATTCCATCCTTGACCGAACTAAAATCATACGAAACTGAACTTCATTCGGCCATACACGCCCGTACGTGTATTTTCCCTCATGTGCAACTCTAGCCGACTTACCTCTACTCTAGGCCAAGTTCTGAGGCTCAACCTTGCCCATATATGAGGTTGGTCATCAAAATGCAACGTCGCATCACTCTTCATCATCTTGGTTCCCAACAACGTGTCCCCCACACTTCTACATCGCTTCAGAATTTCACCAAGATGAGTTCTGACCCTTCGTTGAGCCAAAACAGGCTTATAGCCCTATACTGGGGCTTATCGGGTGATTCAGACACTTATCGGGCTTTTCTGGACATAATAATGCTTACCATGCTCTACTGGACCATCACACTGCTTACTGGGACCACTCGAGCAAGTATCGAGCAAACTAAAAACTATCGAGTCCCACCGGTGCTTTAGCATGCCATCTTAAGTGTCGGAATGTCATAAGCTTTTTCTTTCCTCCTCGAGCACGCTTATCGAGAACCATCATCAACCGACCCATGGGCAACAATCCAACTCGGGACTTCTCGAACATCCATCCATCCAGACATAATCAAGACTTAGGCCGTTCTGAGCCATTATCGAATCAAAACGACATAATAGGTGCTACATCGAACCTCTGGCCCATGGTAAGGGGTACAATGCCGGCACACTCGTGTCGTCCGGTACTGTCCATGAGATCCTATTCTTAATGGAAAACACCTAAGACATTTGTCTTGTTACGCTCGCCCACGCCATGACACACACATGTGCCATGGGATAGCTCACTTAGGCCACAGGAACCAGGGGTGGTGGAGAGCTGATTCCATTCGTCCCCCTATAGTGTATTTTGAACATTTTCCTCCTTGCCACCTATGCATATCAAATGTGGCAAACTGTCACTCACCAACGTAGACCACTCGTCTGAACTTCGATTGACATGAAATTCGACGTGCTTGCATATCTTATCAATATACATCTAACTCTAGAGCCGCTAGTCCAAACTCAGAACCCCACCTTCTGAGGTCACGGCTCGGGGCCTCATCTGGCCCCCACGGAGCTTGTCATTGACACCAGCGATGACACGGTTTCTTGTGTTTCTGCCTAATGTTCAACATGGCATGCTTGTCCACTTATGTTGGTGTGTTGGATGATGCACCATCCTCCTCAGTCGCATCACGATACTTCTCTTAGCCTTTTGTCTTTGCCAGATGTGTCGACACTCATGTGTCGTCACCGCACTATCAATACAAGTGGGGTCACAATCTACCATCTCAATGTTAGATTGTGACATCCTCCCCAACTTAAATTGTCATCGTCCTTGATGACAAACTTGGGGGTCCAATCCACTTTAAATCTCGTTGGATTGAAACACTCTCCCCCTCCTAAACTCGGCATTGTCCCGATGACGATCTGATCTTGGGTTGGCTGCATAACGGATCCGCTGAAAATGATGTGCATCAGATGAAGTACGGAAAGTGCCATGATGCATTGTGAATGTGATAAAATAATGGTGTGTAATTGCGATGATGATTTATGCGTTGCACATGCAAGTTTTCCTAATAAAACCCAAGTATAAATCTCACTAGGTTTCCTGGTAAGTCCAGGGTCGAACACAGGGACTACTAAGGTACTATGCGATAGTAAAATTGATTCCTTTGCGGTGGCAAAACAAATAAGTTTGATTGATGTTTTGTTTTCAGTATAAATCCTATGCGGCGGATGCAAGTGAAGAGTTAATCAAGTCGATAATTACAATGAGTATAAGGTGAACGGGTTAAGAAGGGATTTAGCTAACACTTCCTAAGATTGCGTTCAAGTTATGCGATCATGCTACACACAGACAACAGCATGTCATCTCTCAATGCAAATGCCATAGTTCCTATTTATAGGACGCATGCGATGTATATGATAATGTCGATAGGACTTATGTCTAAGCCTATATTCTTGTCTATGCGATGATAAATGATACACACATACACAAGGTGATCGGATACTATCATGTCCTATTTCTAGGGTGCATGTGATACATAATAACAAACAGAACTTATCTCTAAGTTTCTATCTCTTGCTTATGCGGTTCTAATCTGACTCTCTCAAACCTAGATTCTAACCTGACTCTCTCAAGTCTAGGTTCTTTCTTTAGACTACTCTCGCAAGTATCTCTAAAGGGTGAAGGACGCATACATAAGATAAAATGATCGCATAAAGTGAAGATCTTAGGTCATGCTAGCTAAGTACTTCTCAGCCCATTCGGAAAGTTAGCTACTCATGTGAAATTTGAAGAGACTGAACAGATGTTGAGATGAAAATTCTATTTTATAAATAAGGTCAGAATACAAAACAATAATGGAAAGCAGGGATAAGAAGCCCGGTAGCAATGTCTTGCTTCCCGTGGCTTTTACACTGTCTTTTTACCCTACTCTGTCTAGAAGAATATCCTTGCTTTCGCAAGTGTCGGCCCTCTCTCCATTTATGACGCCTCCCGGTAGTCTTTCGAGCTATCCAGGAAAAATCTCTCGGCATCTTCTTTTCTTCGGTCATCTCGGCCTCTAAGTATATGAATAACTACAGACTAACGACTATCTATTTGTATATGATCTATCTTCTGTATGTGCCGAACTGTGTCGAACTCCTTTTTCGATTGTGGCCTTCGATATTTATAGAGATCGAGGTGAAGAAGCTTGTCTTTCTAGTGATTGCAATGATGGGAGGTCATTAAATCCTCTGTCTGATGCATCGATTAATGGTCACCGAAAAGTTGAATGTACTTGCTACAGTGTGTCGTTAATGGTTTCAACTAAATTGAGATTCGACCGTCATCAGCTTTCCGTCCCATCATGATTTGTTATGCTTTCACCTTGATGCACCGTCTTTATGCGGCCATCTTCTTGAGCAAATTCTCGCGAGCGCATACGATCGCATGGCTTTACAGTCGCAATCTTGCAGTGCGTGCGGACGCCGAATTCCTTGGATCACAACTTCACTTATGCCAATGCATTTTTCCTGCAAAAAATAAGTAAATTAGTTGCTTTAATTCGATGGCCACATGCGATTGCAATATTCTAAGTTTACCATCGCATTTTCTCATTGTTTTACTCATTTGCGTTGTAATAACATGCATGTCTGCCCGTTATCACACCCCCAAATGTAAAACAATGCTTGTCCTCAAGCATAAACCAAAGATTTTCTTTAAAGAGTCATCCGCCTTTTCCCTACCTAGATTTCTCGAGGTGCCTTATTCAAATTTTATGAACCAAAATCTTCTTATTTCTATCTTATTCTCTTCATAAAATTTTTCTAATACTTAGGGATTGCAAGTTTAACTCTAAAAAATACTTTATTTGTTTCTAGGACATTGCATGATTTATTTCAAAACTTTTTAAACCGGGGTGCTTCCGAATGATTTTTATCCTTGCGCGGTATAGATATTCTTTTTGTGACCTTGCGCTAATCCAAGTGCCTAGCCTTCGTTTTGGCTTGCTCCCGCAGGTGTCATTTGAGCATCCAACTACGAGCAAGGCGCTCTTTCTCAGTCTAAACTCATGTCCATTTGGCAGTGGAGTTGCGATCACTTGATTTATGCGTTGATCACGATTCCTACCTTCATTTTGGCTTGCCCCCACAGGTGTCATGCGGACATCCAACTACGAGTGGGACCGATCTCAATGTTATGATTTTTTTTTTGAAATCTCTAAAAGTAGCAAGGTTGAAATAAATACTGGCACCCCCAAATTTATATGCAGCAATGTCCTCATTGCTGATAGATTGAAATAATTCATGTGATGCTCTTAGAAAGTTTTCGTAAAAGTCAGTTTGAAAGAAAGCTGATGGACCACTAACTTCTGGAAATGTTTCATGAATTGACCATCTTGAAATTAAGTGGAATCTAGTACATGTGATGAGAGATAAAGGTAGGCGTTTCATCATTGAAATCATAATTGGTACGGAAAACATTGCGGTGACTAACTAAAGTAATCGACATTTAATAATTGTGCAAACTAAAGAGGATGCGATGATAAAATTATCAATGTTAAAAATGAGATGTGAGAATGCAAAATTTGGAATAAACAAAGTCACAGAAAGATACAACCAACAAATTTGCTCTGTTACCCACATCATCTGTGATCGCATCCTTCCGATGTTGGATTTTATGTCCTAAAACTTATAGTTTGTAAATTAATAAACATATTCTGTTTTGTTTTTCGATAAAGTTGTTATTGAAATTGTAATCTTAAATCCAATAAACTAAGGTCCTGGGCTATTTAATATAGTTTGAACTTTATGTAGTGACATAAATGTGGATCAAGTTCAAATATATAGCCAAAATGGTTTATAGTATATGAATAAGATTGAGCGCCTTATTCTGGGGACACTATGGATGCGGCCTACTTTGTAGTTAGTACAAACGATGTGATCCTGAATTGTTCATATAGAGATATGTGAGTGGGAGCATCCTATTCAATAAGTTTACATAAGACTAAACCATGAAATAGTCACTTTTTACGTTCTAAATGTCGTTTTATGTATAAAATTATCTATTTCGTTAATTGATGACCTAGGTAACTTAATCTTAATCTTAAGCTAACTATGAACTACTGTTCACTTGGAATTATCCTTAGATCTGCATAGGTGAGGGCAGCTCATCATCACTGACCCAATAAGCCTCCAATTTTAGGGATAAGAACGGGTGGATAGCTGAGAACATAAGGTGCAAGACGGAATTCACTCCTACCCGTTATAGGATAGTTGATAGGTTGTTCCTTTTAGTATTGAATCCAGGTCTTTAACAAGGGGCCCCACCCTCTCCTTGGCCCAAGAGGGATTCAGTTTAGAGGTTGGACCTTAAACCAAATGTTCATTAGAAGATTAGTGGAATTTAAAGAACAAGATGTAGTCTTGGAGGTAAAACGGTTTTTATGACCCAGCCGAGATTACGAACAACTTGTGAAGGATTAGCTTACTAATCATGGTTATATCAAATGGGCACAAATATGTCTATAGTGAGAAGAGTGCAACTACGGGACTATAGTGGAATGACCCGTTAGTTAACGAATGTTGATTAGCTCCGTCTAAAGAGTTTAGCTAGCTAATCTCGGATCGTTGGAGCCCATGATCTATAGGTCCATTAGGTTCCCCTACTAGCTCATATGGAATAAACTTAGAACAGTATGATAGAATAATTTGAATTGTTCGAATTAGGTGAAAAGAGAGAAACCGACAAATATATGTGATATACTAGTCGGGTTTTTTAGTTTAGAGAAACAGGTTTAATATTTAAATGTGATTTAAATATCAAGAATATGAATACGTTCATGTTCGGAAGCTCGAAAATAATAGAAATGGTCAAAGATGGAAAAAGTCAAAAAGTTGACTTTTGACTTTGAAAAGTCAAACTTTGACTGAACTTATATTCAAATGTGATTTGTTTTTTGAGAAAATGAATGCCGATTCATGCTCGGGAGATCAAAATTAGTCAACACAGAAAAATTCATAAAAAGTCAAAATGTCGACTTTTTGGTCAAAGTTTGACTCAGACCAAATGACTATTTTGCCCTTTGACTAAAGTTAGTGGGAAAATCCAAACTTAGGCTAGGTGTTGGGTTTTTATGGATTTGTTTCATGCAACTGTTGCATGGTTTTTTTTCTATAAATTGGGCTTTTCAATTTGGATTAGAAAGTTTGGCAATTTTGCCAAAATTGTTTTCAAATTTGGGCTGAATAAAAACACTATTTTGGTGAAAAATTAAAAACCCAAATCCAAATTCATTCTTATTTTTTCATCTCTTTCTCTCTCTCAAGTTCTTCATCCATCGGGTCCCATAATCTGGTTCTAAGTCCAGAGGATAGTAGGTCAACTCTAGTGGTGGTCCGGAAGAGTTCGGGTTGAGATTCAGCGAGGAAAAGCGAGTTTCTGAAGCTTCAAAGGTAAGGTTTCAAATATCCTATCCATTTCAATTTGCATGCTTATTTCATTTTGTTTAAAAGCAATTAGAGTGTAATTAGGTCCTAATTCTGCTGCATATGTCTCGCGTTCCATCATGTGGTATCAGAGCATGCTTTAATTATGCTCAATTGGTTTTTGTGGGTGTTTTTTCCCTTTCTATTCAATTGTTGAATGAAATATGGATTAAGTGGATTTATTATGATTTTGGCATTGTTTTTCTTTAAATTTCTTGTGGAAATTTGTAATTGCTCACATGTTTATGAGCATTAATGTGTGGAAAAGGGTCTATAAATTTGTTGGAGTCATTAGAGTTCAAATTAGGTTGTAATTTATTGATGGGAGAGAGGACAGCAGCCAAATTGTAGAAAAAAATTGCTCACAGACCCGGAATTAGCCTCCAGACCCGAAGAGAAGCTCCCAGATCGACCGCCAGCCCGGAGCTGACCGGGTTCGGAGTAGCCCCAACGCGCGCCAGCTGTTGATGAAGTGTCCGGCTCGTTTCGCACTCCGACCGCGTTTCTCCGCCCGCTCTGGTCTGATCTGTCCGAAGCTGCCTTGCGTGCGCATTTGCAGCGAACCCGGCCCCGCCCCACGCCTCCGTTAACTGCGCCAGCGGGCATTGACCAACCGGTCTAAACGGTCTGGACCATCCCGTTTGACCTGATTGAGCCGGCTTGACCGGTTCAACTTGGTTTTTGGTGTTATTGTGCCAGTTCGAGTGGTTTCTAAGCGGTTCCAGATGGTTCAAAGTGTTTTAAGCCAGTTTCAGGTAGCTGGTTGCTTATTTTTGTAATAAATTAGTTATTTGTTTGTTTAGTGCCAAAATCGGTCCACTTTAGTGTTGGCTACCTATTATGCATGTGATGTATCATGTTCTTTGATTATGTGTGCATATAATATGCCATATAGTTTTAAAACCCCACCATAGGAAAAGCATGTGACATACATTTATTATATCTTATAAGTGCTATAAAATATATACTACATGCTTAGTTTTAATATAAGTGTTATATTAAAGCATATTTGATTGAAGGAAGCATGTTATAGATGAAAGCTCTAGGGTTATAATTGTTATAATTTATTTTATAATTGTATAAAATAACCTAGACTTCTAAAATCTATAACAAAGATAAATGCATGCTCATTTAGGGTTAACCATCGAGCAATCCTAATTTTCATAGAAAATAGGTCGATATCTTGTAGAACCGAAGTTACAAGAAAACTCACCCGGCGAGATCTTGGAAAAAAGTCAGATAAGATGACTAAGGTTGAAGGTTTTTAAGTTGACAGTTTACGGAACACCTACTACCTGGAGATCGAGCCGGCGTCTGAGTTAGGTTAAACCGGTTTTAATGGCATGCATGAGTGGTGTGAGGTAATAAAATTTGTTTATCACTTAGACATCGTAGGTTGAAAATCTAGTATAAAAGTTATACTCGGATGAATCACCTAAACTTAGGATATGTTTAGTTAGCCGAAATGTATCGCTAAGTATTTTATACCCTAACTATCTAGAACACTTCAATTGAAGAGAAGTAATGTACTTTTAGCTTTAGCGTCCCTAAAAGTTCACACCGTGAGATTCATGCTTGGCTTTGGGCTGCCCTGGGAGTGGACTCCATTCGGAGAGTGTTTGCATGAGTCAATACCAAGGTGAATAGGGGAAGTTATTCATAGTAAGTGGGAGAAGGAAGTGTGTCAACACATCCTACGGTCTCTTCCATTAGGTCACACCGTGAGATTCCTATAATGCGCCTGCATGTCTGCCCTGGAGCGACCTTACCAATCGGAGGGCTATATTATAGGTTTCGGAACTTCGCGAACTCTAGAAATTGATAGGGTCTTTCAGATCCATTTTCATTCTTGTCTTTCCAACTTTGGGAGCATAATGATTCCGATCTTTGAGGTCTGGAAATGGAGGGTCACACTTACGAGAATTACTAAGTGTTAGTAAATTCTTGACCAAAGTAGCGATAACCGAGTTACTATATGAATAAGAGTTATTCTGGTGATAGTATCTAGTCAAGATAGTCTTGGTTCAACGGAGGAATAGTCGATCACCCCTCGATGAAGGTTATTCTAAACCGTTGAAATATCGTTGCAAAATATAATAATGAAGGGTACATTATTAGTTTTTTTTGCTAAACTTGTTTGGATTTAAAAGATTAATGTTTTTTACTAAAAAGGATATGTTTTTCTTTTCAGCATGACTAGCTCTTTAGATCAACTCTTAGCTTCCGAGAAACTTAACGGTGACAACTACTCAACATGGAAAACAAATTTAAATTCAACACTAGTAATAGATGACCTGAGATTTGTCTTAACTGAGGAATGTCCTCAGGCCCCTACCTCGAAAGAAGCAAAAGGTAAATATGATTTACTAGTTGCTGAGACATGTTTAGTGGAGGATGATACCTCAACCTGGATATTGGATTCAAGAGCCACTAATCATATTTGCTTCTCTTTTCAGGAAAATAGTTCCTAGAAAAAGCTTGAAGAAGGCGAGATCACCCTCAAGGTTGGAACAGGAGAGGTTGTCTCGGCCGAAGTAGTGGGAGACTTGAAGTTTTTTTTCAATGATAGATATATCATACTTAAAGATATTTTGTATGCTCCTAAAATGAAATGGAATTTGATATCTATCACATGTATATTGGAACAAATGTATAAAATATCTTTTGAAATTAATGAAGCGTTCATTTTCAGAGAAGGTATTCAAATTTGTTCTGCTATACTTGAAAACAACTTGAATAAGTTAAGACCAACTAAAGAAAAATTTGTCTTAAATACTGAGATGTTTAGAACAACCGAAACTCAGAATAAAAGACAAAATATTTCTTCTAATGCCTATCTATGGCACCTAAGACTTGGCCACATAAATCAGAAAAAGGATTGAGAGATTGGTTAAGAATGGACTCCTAAATCAGTTAGAAGACAATTCTTTACCTCCATGTGAGTCTTGTCTTGAGGGAAAATGACTAAGAGATCTTTTACTGGAAAAGGTCTCAGAGCCACAATACCCTTAGAGCTTGTACATTCGGACTTCTGCGGACCGATGAATGTCAAAGCTTGAGGTGGGTATGAATATTTCATCAGTTTTATTGATGATTATTCAAGGTATGGTAATATTTACCTAATGCATCACAAGTTTGATTCTTTTGAAAAGTTCAAAGAATATAAGGCTGAGGTTGAGAACCAGTTAGGTAAAATAATTAAGACACTACAATCAGATCGAGGTGGGGAGTACATGGACTTAAGATTCCAGGACTATATGATAGAACACGGAATCAAGTCACAACTCTCTTCACCTAATATGCCATAGCAGAATGGTGTATCTGAAAGAAGAAATAGAACCTTGTTCGACATGGTTCGCTCAATGATGAGCTTTCCTAAGTTACCTGATTCCTTTTGGGGCATGCATTAAAGACTGCTGTCTATATTTTGAATAACGTTCCCTCTAAAAGTGTTTCAGAAACACCTTATGAGCTATGAAAAGGGCGTAAAGGCAGTTTACGTCACTTTAGGATTTGGAGATGTCCGACACACGTGTTGGTGCAAAATCATAAAAAATTGGAACGTCGTTCAAAACTATGCCTATTTGTAGGTTATCAAAAAGAAACAAAAGGTGATCTATTTTACGATCCTCAAGAGAATAAGGTATTTGTATCGACAAATGCCACATTCTTAGAGGAAGACCATATAAGAAGTCATCAACCTCACAGTAGACTAGTATTGAATGAAATTTCTAAAGATGCTACAAATAGAACTAGTTCATCTACTAAAGTAATAGATAAAACTAGTATATCTGGTCAGTCACATCCTTCTCAAGAGTTGAGAATGCCTCGACGTAGTGAGAGGGTTGTTCATCAGCCTGACCATTACTTGGGTTTAACAGAAACACAAGTCGTCATACCTGATGACGGCATAGAGGATCCATCGACCTATAAATAAGCGATAAAAGATGTGGATCGTGATCATTGGGTCAAAGCCATGGACCTCAAAATGGAGTCTATGTACTTCAATTCTGTCTGGAAACTTGTAGATGAACAAATGATGTAAAACCAATTGGTTGTAAGTGGATCTACAAGAGAAAACGAGACCAAACCAGTAAATTACAGACTTTTAAGGTTCGACTTGTGGCAAAGGGTTATACCCAGAGAGAGGGAGTGGACTATGAAGGAATTTTCTTTCCTGTTGCCATGCTTAAGTCAATTAGAATACTCTTATCCATTTCCAACTTTTATGACTATGAAATTTGGATCTTGAGGACAGTATCTATATGGCTCAACCATAGGGGTTTATTGCACAGGGTCAAGAACAAAAGGTTTGTAAGCTTCAAAAATCCATTTATGGGTTGAAAAAAGCTTCTAGATCTTGGAATATAAGATTTGATACTGCGATCAAATCTTATGGCTTTGTACAGAATGTTAACGAGCCTTGTGTTTACAAGAAGATCGTCAATTCTACTATAGTGTTCTTAGTTTTATATGTTGATGATATTCTACTCATTAGGAATGAAATAGGTTACTTAACTGACATCAAGAAATGGCTAGCAACACAGTTCCAAATGAAAGATTTGGGAAATGTGCAGTATGTTCTGGGGATTCAGATTATTCGAAATCGCAAGAACAGAACACTAGCCATGTCTCAAACAACTTATATATACAAAATGTTGTCTAGGTATAAGATGCAGAATTCCAAAAGAGGTCAGTTACCTTACAGATATGGAATTCATTTGTCAAAGGATCAATGTCCTAAGACACCTCAAGAGGTTGAGGTTATGAGACACATTCCCTATTCTTTCGCAGTAGGGAGCCTGATGTATGCAATGTTATGTACTAGACCTAACATATGCTACGCAATAGGGATAGTCAGTAGGTATCAGTCCAATCCTGGATGTGATCATTGGACTATCGTTAAAAATATCCTCAAGTATCTTAAGAGAACGAGGAACTACATGCTCGTATATGGTACTAAAGATTTGATCCTTACTGGATACACTGACTCTGATTTTCAAACCGATAAAGATGCAAGAAAATCAACATCGGGATCAGTGTTCATTCTGAATGGAGGAGCAGTAGTGTGGAGAAGTGTGGCGCAAAACTGTATTGTGGACTCCCAATGGAAGCTGAATACGTAGCTGCATGTGAAGCAGCAAAGGAAGCAGTATGGTTGAGGAAATTCTTGATAGATTTGGAAGTCGTTCAAAATATGCATCTGTCTATCACCCTATATTGTGATAATAGTGATGCAGTTGTAAATTCAAGAGAACCAAGAAGCCACAAGTGCGTCAAGCATATTGAGTGCAAATACCATCTGATCCGGGAGATTGTACATCGTGGAGACGTTGTAGTAACCCAGATATCTTTTGAGCAAAACATTGTTGATCTTTTTACAAAGGCCCTCACGACTAAAGTGTTTGAAGGTCACCTACAGAGCCTAGGTCTACGAAGTTTGTAAACTAGGACAAGTGGGAGAACTTTTGGGTATATGCCCTAGTTTATTGTATTCATTTGTTTATTGTACTCATATTTTTCTCACATTGTTATACTTCATTAGGAGTTTTAGTCCAAGTGGGAGTTTGTTGGATTTTATGTCCTAAAACTCGTAGTTTGTAAATTAATAAACATATTCTGTTTTGTTTTTCGATAAAGTTGTTATTGAAATTGTAATCTTGAATCCAATAAACTAAGGTCCTGGGGCTATTTAATGTAGTTTGAACTTTATGTAGTGACATAAATGTGGATCAAGTTCAAATATATAGCCAAAATAGTCTATAGTATATGAATAAAGTTGGGCGCCTTATTCTGGGAACACTATGGATGCGGCCCACTTTGTAGTTATTACAAACGATGTGATCCTGAATCGTTCATATAGAGATATGTGACTGGGGGCATCCAATGCAATGAGTTTGCATAAGACTGAACTATGAAATAGTTACTTTTTACGTTCTAAATGTCGTTTTATGTATAAAACTGACTATTTCGTTAGTTGATGACCTAGGTAACTTAATCTTAATCCTGAGCTAATTATGAACTCCTGTTCACTCGGAATTATCCTTAGATCTTCATAGGTGAGGGTAGCTCATCATCGTTGGCCCAATCTGATTTTGAGTCCAGAGGATAGTAGGTCAACTCTAGTGATGGTCCGGAAGAGTTCGGGTCGAGATTCAACAAGGAAAATCGAGTTTCGAAGCTTCAAAGGTAAGGTTTCAAATATCCTATCCACTTCAATTTTCATGCTTATTTCCTTTTGTTTAGAAGCAATTAGAGTGTAATTAGGTCCTAATTCTGCTACGTATGTCTCTTGTTCCATCAGCTGATTTCTTTAATTGCGATGGGCCGAACGAACTGGGCACATTTATCGGTTATCGCGTAGCTCCACAACAATCGTTTACCATGATCGTTGCTAAAGAAATCGAAATGGTAAAAAATATAAAGACATAGTTGATAAAATTTTGTGTTTTTTTTTTTTTTGAATAGTGTTGTTCGTACAGGAAAAGGTATAGTAAGTTCTTGAAATAAAGATAGAAAAAGGGTACTTTTTTCCCTGATGAGTTTGTATCCCATACTATCGTAGAGATTGCTCATTTCTTCTTCAATCAGGAATTCCTCAGGTCCATAGAGGTTTTCTCTACAAGCCTCCTCCGTGATATATCTTGACTCTTTGCCCACTGACTTTGAATGCGTTGGTCTCATCCTCATTGGTTAACTCAACCGCTCCATGCGAGAATACCTCTTTGATTATAAATGGACCGGACCATCATGACTTTAATTTTTTGGGAAAAAGTTGTAGCCGAGAATTGTATAACTAGACCTTCTATCCAACTTGGAGATTCTTCTCGCATAGTCGTTTGTCATGCCAACGTTTTGCGTGCTCCTTGTAGATCTTGGCATTTTCGTATGCTTGAGTTCTCCATTCGTCTAGCTCGATCAATTGAAGTTTTATTGCCTCCCCTACGGTCTTCAAATCAAAATTGAGATTCTTCACTGCCCACATTATTTTGTGCTCCAATTCAAGCGGTAAGTTGCATGCCTTTCCAAACACCAGCGCATACGAGGACATGCCTATAGGTGTTTTATAGGCTATTCTGTTTGCCCACAAGACATCGTCCAACTTCATGGCCCAATCTTTGCATGAAGGATTCACCACCTTCTCTAGGATCAGCTTGATTTCCCTATTGGACACCTCCGCTTGGCCGTTTGTCTATGGATGGTATGCGGTAACGACCTTATGGTGGATATTATACTTGAGCAGAAATTTGTTGATGACGCTATTATCAAAGTGGGACTCCTCATCACTTATTATGGCACGTGGAATGAGTGAAGATATTTTTCTGCAAGAATTTAGAGACTATTGTTGCATCGCTTGCGACGCACGATATCGCTTCAACCCGTTTAGAAACATAATCGACGGCTAACATAATGTATTTGTGACCATTTGATGGTAGAAATGGTCCCATGAATTCTATGCTCCATACATTGAATAGCTCCAATTATAAGATAATATTGATTGGCATCACATTCTTCCATGAAATGTTTCTCGTGCGTTGGCACCTGTCACATTTCATCGAATAGTCTCTCACGTCCTTGAATAAATTCGGCCAAAAATATCAACTTTGTAACACCTTTGCTACTGTGCGTTGACCTCCAAAATGTCCACCATACGGTGAGTCATGGCATTGGGATAGTATGCGCTGGTGAGCAGTCTCTAGTACACATAGTCGCAAGATCTAGTCTAACCCCCTCTTGTAAAGATTTGGCTCGTCCCAATAATAAGATTTACATTCATGCATAAGCCGCCTCTTTTGGTGGGCTGTGTAATTCTCCGAAAATTGTTCACAGACCAGATAATTGACCACATTTGCATACCATGGTAACTCTTCAATTTTGAACAGCTACTCATCTGGGAAGGTTGAGTTCACCTTCGACTGGCTGCGGTCGACTTCCAGATTTTCTAATCTTGATAGGTGGTCCGTAACCTGGTTCTCCGTCGCCTTGCGATCAATGATTTCCATGTTGAATTCTTGAAGGAGGAGAACCCATCGTATTAACCTCGACTTTGCATCTTTCTTTGTCATTTAATATTTAATTGTCAAGTGGTCGGTGTGAACGATCACTTTGGATCCCAGCAAGTAAGCTCTAAATTTCACCAGTGCAAAGATCACATAAATGTTCTTTTTCAATGGTAGTGTAATTCGTTTGGGCAAGGTTTAAGGTTCTACTCGTATATGCGATAAGGTGTAGCATTGTTTTATTCTTTTGTGCTAGCACCGCCCCCATCGCATAACCGCTAGCATCACATATCAGCTCAAACGACTCTGTCCAGTCAGGTGCGGTTATCAATACGTTCTTTAGTATTTGAAATGCGTTGAGGCATTGTTCATCAAAGTCAAATGTTCTCTCGGCCTCCAGTAACGCACTTAATGGTCGAGCAATCTTCGAAAAATCCTTCACAAAACGACGATAAAATCTTACATGTCAAGGACACTCCTGATAGCCTTCACATTTTCTGGTGGTAGAAGCTTTTCAATGGCCTTAATCTTCACTTATCCACCTCCAGCCCATCCTTGGAAACTTTGTGCCCGAGCACAATACCTTCATTCACCATGAAGTGGCACTTTTCCCAGTTCAACACAAGATTTGTCTCTTCACATCTCCTTAGTATCTTCTTTGAATGTTTTAGACAGACTTCATATGTTTGCTCGTAAACTAAGAAGTCGTCCATAAAAATCTCCACTGAATCTTCAAGATACCCAGAGAAGATGGCCATCATGCACCTCTAGAACGTGCTCGGTGCATTGCATAATCTGAACGGCATTCGACGAAAAGCAAACGTTCCATAGAAGTAGATGAATGTGGTTTTCTCTTGGTCTTTAGAAGCAATCATTATTTGGTTGTAACCCGCATACCCGTCCAAAAAGCAGAAGTAATCATTTTCTGCTAGGCGGTCTAGCATCGGGTCAATGAAGGCAATGGGAAATGATCCTTCTTTGTCACCACATTGAGTTTGTGGTAGTCCATGCAGATCTGCCAGCCAGTGATGGTCCTCATTGGTATTAATTCATTATTTGCATTTGGAACTATCGCCATTCCTCCCATCTTGGGCACACATTGCACGGGGCTGACCCAAGTGCTATCGATGATTGGATAAATAATGCTTGTGTCCATTTGACTATCTCCTTTTTCACGACCTCCTTCATTGCAGGGTTTAATCTGCGTTGAGGTTCGATGGACCCTTTTTGGTTTTCTTTGAGACGTATCCTGTGCATGCAATATGCGGGGCTAATTCCTCTTATGCTGCTAGCATCCACCCTATTGCTTTTATATACTTCTTCAGGATGCCGAGCAGCGCATTCTCTTGTTCTTTTTGAGGCGCAGAGGAAATTATCACTGGTAGAGTTTCGTTTTGCCCCATGAAATCATACTTCAGGTGGTCTAGCAAGGTTTTTAATTCCACAGTAGGTGGTTGTTTTAAGGAAGGTTGTTATGCTTTTCTCTCTTTATTCACAGTCAATGTTTCTTCTTGATTTGTCGTTTCCATGATTGCATTGTAGGTTGCTATGGATGCTGTCACATCCTCTCTTTTATCTTCATCTTCGAACTCTTCTTCTTCATTACAACTAGGGTCATTGTCGGAATCTGATTGATCTTCTTCTTTCGGATACTTCATGGCTTTAATAATATCAAACCTGAGCTTCTTTCCATTTACACTCAATGTGATCTCTCCCTTGTACACATCAATTTGGACACGACCGGTGGATAAAAATTGTCATCCCAATATGATAGGTACATCCTTGTCCGCTTCGTAGTAAAAAATGATGAAGTCTACCAGTAAAATAAATTTGTCAACTGAGACCAAGACATCCTTCACCTTCCCCTCTGGATGAACTAGGGACCTACGCCAGTTGAAGAGTCACCATTGTGGGCGTCAGCTACCCCACATTCAATTGTTTAAAAATTGAAAGGGGCATTAAGTTGATACTAGCCTCGAGATCGCAAAGCGCTTGATCTATGTATATCCCGCCAATTGAGCAGGGTATTGTGAAACTTCCAGGGTCGCGCATTTTTGGTGGAATTATGGTGTTTGACTTTTGCATTAACGCCACCTTGTGAACTTTCCTGTGTTCCTCTTCTCTGTCACCATGTTCTTCAGAAACTTAGCATATTTTGGCATTTGTTCAATTGCTTCAATGAAAAGGATGTTAATGTGCACCTATTTTAATATGTCCATGAAGCGATGATACTGCACTTCATCATTTTGCTTTTTCTTAAGTCTCTGAGGGAATGGTGGCAGTTGTACCTTCACTGTTCCCTGTTCCATAGGCTTAGAAGTGGACGCAACTTCTGGTTCCATCATCTCATTTTCTTCCAGTTTCTCTTGTGTCAATGGGGTTTGGGGTTCCATCGCGACTGGATCAGTCCTACATAGCTCCTTCCTCTCTTCCGCTAATGTTTTTCCGCCTCGCAAAATCACAACTTGACATTGCTCCTTTCCTCTATTCCCCGGATTGCAAGGGAGATCAGTTGAACTCGACAACGCCCCTTACAGTCTACTTTTAGGCTCGCCCGCAATCTGTCCTATCTGAATTTTGAGATTGCGGATTGAAGTCGCCTGATTCTGGAGCACTGTCTCGTTCTTTTCTATGTACTGCTTTAATAGGCTCTCCACGGATGAAGACGGCGGCGCTTTGAGCTGCTAGCTTTATTTTGTGGTTGACCGTTTGTTCACAGGAAAAATCCTGGTGGCCCTTCTTTTTTCGTCATCGGTTGATAACTTTGTTCATTTTTCCACGCAAAGTTGGGTTGGTTTCTCTACCCAGGGTTGTAAGTGTTGGAGAAAGGATTGTTCTTCACGAAGTATACAGATTGTAGATTCCTCGGACATTCTTCCATCGGATGGGCTTCTCCATAAGTGGCATAACTTACACTCGTCTAATGGATTGCGTTGACCTGCCCTCTTTGCGTTCCTGGGCTATTGATTGCGATGCCTTGTATCATATTTATCATCGTATTCATTTTATTTTGTAGGGGTGCGATGGACCCATTGTTTACATCACCTTCTTGAATTTTTAATCAATGACTGCTTTCCCTCAAGTCTTCACGAATCTTCGAAATGCGATCAAGGATATTTTTAGCCTCATCATACGTTTTGTCGAGCAGACCTTCAGCTACTGCCGCATTGACAGCCATCTGCGATACAGGGTTCAAATCGTGATAAAAGATTTCCATTTGGAGACAGTCAGATAGGCCATTGTGCGGAGAATCTTGCACCAACCTCTTAAACCTCGCCCAAGCATCGCTGAGTGATTCGTCAATATCTTGTTCAAAATTTGTAATCAACTTCCTTCTTCTTGCATTCTCAGTCGGGGGAAGTATTTCTTCATGAACTTCTCTACTACTTGTTCCCAAGACGTTATCTCCCCTTGTTCGAGAGAATAGGCCCACTTCCTTGCTTAGTGGCATAGGGAAAATGAGAACAACGTTAGTCGAACTTCTTCAGCTGAGATGTTTGGGAATACAAAAGTATTGTAGATTTCAATAAAACTCTGGAGATAGGCGTGTAGATCCTCGTTACGCCTTGCACTAAACTATCTAGCCATCTGAATCATCGGCAACATAACCGGCTTCATCTCAAACTCGATCCATCTAGATCGGGCCTCATGATTCCTAGGGAGAAATCATAGAGGATGGGTGACGCATAGTCCCGGATGGGTCTATTGCGGTCGTTCACCATGAGAATGGGGTTTTCCATGATATTGTTCTCGTTTGCTGCTCTGTCTTTCGGTTGTTCCGCCATGTTGGGATTTCTCTCTTGTTGTTGTCGGCGGTTGTTTCTTCGTCTTCTTCTAAATGTTCTTTCAATCTCTAGGTCGTAGTTAGGCTCAGGAACATGTCCTTCACTCATATGACACCCGCTACTTCCCCTACCAAAGGAGAGGCACTGCATAGAGGTCGAAAGCTACAAAGAAAATCAAAAAGTTACTGTTAACGCAATATGTACTACCATAGTCCCCGACAACGGCACCAAAAACTTGATGCATTGTGAATGTGATGAAATAATAGTGTATAATTACGATGATGATTTATTTTTGCACATGCAAGTTTTCCTAGTAAAACCCAAGTATAAATCTCACTCGGTTTCCAAGTAAGTCCAGAGTCGAACACAGGGACTACTAAGATACTATGCGAAGTAAAATTGATTCCTTTGCGGTGGCAAAAATAAATAAGTTCGATTGATGTTTGTTTTAAGTATAAATCCTATGCGGCAGATGCAAGTGAAAAGTTAATGAAGTCAAGAATTACAATGAGTATACGGTGAACGGGTTGAGAAAGGATTTAGCTAACACTTCCTAAGATTGCATTCAAGCTATGTGATCATGCTACACACACACAACAGCATGTCATCTCTCAATGCAAATGTCATAGTTCATATTTCTAAGACGCATGCGATGTATACGATAATGTCGATAGGACTTATGTCTAAGCCTCTATTCTTGTCTATGCGATGATGAATGATACACACATACACAAGGTGACCGCATACTATCATGTCCTATTTCTAGGTAGCATGCGATGCATAATAGCAAACATAACTTATCTCTAAACTTCTACCTCTTGCTTATGTGGTTCTAATCTGACTCTTTCAAACCTAGATTCTAACCTGACTCTCTCAAGTCTAGGTTCTTTCTTTAAATTACTCTCTCAAGTATCTCTAAAGGGTGAAGGACGCATATATAAGATAAGATGATCGCGTAAAATGAAGATCTTAGGTCATGCTAGCTAAGTACTTCTCAACCCATTCGAAAATTTAGCTACTCATGCGAAATATGAAGAGATTGAACAGATGTTGAGATGAGAATTCCATTTTATAAATAAAGTCAGAATACAAAACAACAATGGAAAGCAGGGATAAGAAGTCCGGTAGCAATGTCTTGCTTCCCGTGGCTTTTACACTGTCTTTTTACTCTACTATGTCCAGAAGAATATCCTTGCTTTCGCAAACGGCCCTCTCTTCATTTATTGCGCCTCCCGGCAGTCTTTCGAGCTATCCAGGAGTGATCTCTCGGCGTCTTCTTCTCTTCACTCACCTCTGCCTATAAGTATAAGAATAACTACAGACTAACGACTAACTATTTGTATATGATCTATTTTCTGTATTTGGCGAGCTGTGTCGAACTTCTTCTTTTACGGTGGCCTTCGGTATTTATAGAGATCAAGGTGAAGAAGCTTGTCTTTCTAATGATTGCAATGATGGAAGGTCATTAAATCTTCTGTTTGATGCGCTGATTAATGGTCACCGAAAAGTTGAATGTACTTGCTATAGTGTGCCGTTAACGGTCTGTCAACTAAATTTGGATTCAACCGTCATTAGCTTTCTGTCCCATCATGATTTATTATGCTTTCACTTTGATGCGTCGTCTTTATGTGGCCACCTTCTTAAGCATATTCTCTCGAGCGCATATGATCGCATGGCTTTGCGGTCGCAATCTTGCAGTGCGTGCGGACGCCGAATTCCTTGGATCGCAACTTCACTTGCGGCAATGCATTTTTCCTACACAAAATAAGTAAATTAGTTGTTTTAATGCGATGGGCACATGCGATCGCAATATTCTCAATTTAATGCTTTTGGACATGATTTTGTATATTTTTATCGTCGTATTCCCTCATTATTTTACTCATTTGCACTGTAATAACGTGTGTTTCTGGCCATTATCATGCCACTACATATGAGCTATCCCACCCACAAGCCTTCTCGTGCCCACTTTAGGACTTGGCCTCGAGACTCGCAACATACGCATGGAAAAAGCTTCAGCATCCTGTTGCCTCCACTAACAAGGGATATCTTTTCATCCCACACAACTCAGCTGTAACCACAACCATAACACATACTCTCTAGCACACATCAAGATGCACCTCTCAAGATGATGCTCGTAAGCCTACCACCAAACATCACACATCGTGGCATCGATTCACACCTTAACATAGTCGAAAAACAAAACACAACCCTCTCTATCATCGACACTACACTTCAGCCAACTCACTGGCCACCTCATGTGTCGATGCTGCGAAGATGCTTCTCTTGCTCTTGATAAAACTTCTTCTCTTTCCCTGAACTACCAGATTGTTGGTCATCTCCAACGCGCACTAGCCAAACAACTGTGAAGCCACCCCACTTAAGCATGTGGAATGACTTAAGGGACACATTGGCTCCATACAAAGGAAGTATTTTCTTAGGGGATAACAACCCATTCTTGCGAGTTGCTTCCCAATCACTTGGCTCTGCTAGCCATGACGTCCTCCCATATGGACTCTTGATGCACAACTACACTTTACCGGCTCATGTCTCCCTGACCCCCGGTTCTTCTGCATGCAACCATTAGTACCATCCCTCTTGTAGTAATGGTTCTTTTGAAGGCACCCTACCTGGTACACCTTCTGTGCTTCTTCTAACCAACGGAACACCCAACCTCTTGGCAAATGAGCTTGGTTTTTAGTCAATGATGGGACGAATTTCCCGACATTGTGAAATCTGGCTTCAACCCACACACTGTTTCTGATACTGACTTATATATGCCATACAATTGGCACACTTGACGCAACTGTGAAGTCTTCAATTCAACCCTCGGGTCTTTTCTCTCTATCTTGTTCGAATCCACTAAAAAGAGTGGCCCTGATAACAAATGTCACGATCATTCTTCTCCAACCGTGCAACACCATGATTCACCCATGATCATGGTCAGCCTTAAGTCATGCTCAAGTCCCAATTCACTTTTTTCTCGACTCTTTGAAGCTTCATTGGACCTTAGGCGAGCTTATTCCATGCTCGACCAAACTCAACTCCTGCAGAAATGAACTTCATTCAGCCATACACGTCGCCTGTATGTGTATTTTCCCTCACGTGTGACTTTAGGCGACTCGCCTCTACTCTAGGCCAAGTTCTGAGGCTCGACCTTGCCCATATATGTGGCTATGGTCATCACAATGCAACCTCGCATCACTCTTCATCATCTTGGTTTCCAACGACACATCTTCCACACTTCTACATCATTTTGAAACTTTACCAGGACGAGTTCTGACCCTTCATTGGGCCAAAACAGGCTTATAACCCTCTACCGGGGTTCACCGATTGATTCAAACACTTGTAGGGGCTTTCCAGACATAATAATGCTTACTAGACTCTACCAGCCCACTTTAGCGCCTACCGGGCTTCTATCGGCCTAATGGTCTCTTGCTGGGCTCTACCAAACCATCGCACTGCTTATCGAGACCATTCGAGCAATTATCGTGCAAATCGAGAACTATCGAGTCCCACTGATGCTTTAGGATGCCATTCCGAGTGTCGGGATGTCATCAACATTCTCTCTCCTTCTCAGACACGCTTATCGAGAACCATTATCAATCAACCCATGAGCAACAATCCAACTCGGGACTTCCCAAACATCCCTCCATCTGGACATAATCGAGACTTAGGCCCTTCCAAGCCATTGTCGAATCAAAATGGCATATTGGGTGCTACATCGAACCTCTGGTCCATAGGAAGGGGCGCAATGCCAACACACTCGTGACAATTGACACTGTCCATGAGATCCCATTCTTGATGGAAGACGCCCAAGACACTTGTCTTGTAACGCTCGCCCACGCCATGATACATGCATGTGCCATGGGGTAGCTCACTTAGGCCACGGGGCCCAGGGGTGGTGGAGAGCTGACACCACACCTGCCCCTATAGTGTATTCTGAACATTTTCCTCCTTGCCACCCATGCATATCAAATGTGGCGAACTGTCACTCGCCAACGTAGAGCGCTCGTTTGAACTTCGATTGACATGAAATTTGACGTGCTTGCATATCTTATCAATATGCATCTAACTCTAGAGCCGCTCGTCCAAACTCGAGACGGAACCCCACCTTCCGAGGTCATAGTCTGGGGCCCTATCTAGCCTCCCACAGAGCTTATCATTGACACCACCAATGACACAGTTGCTTGTCTTTCTGCTTAATGTTCAACAGGGTATGCTTGCCCACTTATATTGGTCTGTTGGATGATGCAACGTCCTCCTTGGTTGCATCACGACACTTCTCTTGGCCCTCTATCTTTGCCAGATGTGTCGACACTCATGTGTTACTACTGCACTGTCTACACAAGTAGGGTCACAATCTACTATCTCAAAGTTAGATTGTGACACACTACGCGCATCGATAAAAAAGTTTCCTATATTGCAGTAGTATGGACAAATTTACACTTTTAAAAATAAGGTGACACCCACTTATATTAATGTGGGTTCCAAAGTAAATTTATAGTGTGAACACAAATAGTATGATTACTTATACTATAGTACTAGAAAAATTCCCCACGTTGACTCGCACGTGGCGGTATTTTCTCGAAAAAATTTCAGTAATGTGAGAGTATGAAAAATTATCCATACACCGTCCATATATTGTGTGCCATATCAATCCTTTTAAAAATAGAGTGAAATCTATGGACATTAATATAGGGTCACTAGAATTCATGAAGGCAAATCTATATACTTTGAACAAAAAGAGTATGATATTCACATTAATACTAGAAACTTTTTTCTCATATAATATAAATACGTGACATGCTCGTCTTTTGAAGAGATGAATTTATTTCGAGAATTTTATTTTGATAAATATTTCGAAAACAATAACATTTTCTGTCATGTAATATAGATTGAATTTGAGTGCCCCATTTGTAATTTTGAGATTGAATTTGAGATCTAAGAACTACAATGCTAAAAGATCTGAAAATCCTTGTTTTCTATTTAATATTTTTTATATATATTTTACTTTGATATATCTCATCTTTCTGTAGAGCGATGGTGGTCGATTAAGTGATCCAGTAGGGTTCTTTTAAAAAAAAATAATTGAAAACTATGGCAGTATTAGAACAATTTTTTAATCCTTATTGGGGACACAAAGGTCCAGGATATTTTTTTCCTATTCTAGTCGTTTTGACCTAGTCAAACGGAAATTCTCTCTAATTTTCATTTCATCTTCTTTTTCTTCTTCTTTTTTTCAGTTATGTTTTTCATTTTTGTTAATGTTGTTTTCTATTATTTCATTTTCTTTTTTCCTCACTATTTTTCATTTTTAAATTTTGTTTATTTTTCCTCTTTTTTATTTTTAAATTTTTTTATTAAGATGGTAAATATTTTTATATTTGAATGAAAAATAAAATGTTGAATCCTTAAATCTGGAAAAGTAATTTGATTTCAGTCCATAGTTAGAAAATGAATTTCTTTTTTTTAATATAATTTAGAATCTAACAATCATTAAAGCATAGACTGTTATAAAATATGTTCAGTTGAAGTTACTTCTTATAAAAATCCACTATTTACCCATGATATAATTTAAAAATAAAATATCCTTATTCATTATTAGACGATATAGAGGGTTTTTTTTTGTTTTTTTTTTTGTTTTTTTTTTTTATTTTTTTGAAAATTTAGATAATCAAGACATTTGGATGCCTGAAATTATAGATGCTCAGGATTAGATATGTTCGAAATATTTAAGGAGTCGTTTGTTTCGCAGACATCCTAGATTTCCATGTAGTGTGCATCTGGATTATCGTATTTATTTTTCGATAATGTGAGATGCTCCGACATCTGAAGATTCCCAGACATCCTAAGGTACTCGGACGGAGGGCATCTGGAGAGTTTGGATGTCCTCCTAAAACATGAACTTTCCAAATTCCCGAGTTGAGGACATCTCCATTTTACTCTTTTGTCCTTCTGTTTTATTTTATTTTACATATATATATATCTATTAATTTTCATTTGCATTATATAATTAAAATAAATACGGTCAACTATGTATATCATATATTTTTAGTTATATTATAATTCTTATTATTTTTTAACAATATATTAAAATTTAAATTAATATTTATTTTTATAAAAAAATCTTAAATTATGATATATTATTTTGTTGAGAAAAATAACATATAAAAATAATATAAAATGTATTAATTTTAAAAGAAATTCAAATTGATAAAAACAAATATGTTATATAAGTTCAAATTATATCAAATTAATTATAAAGTAATAAATAGTCGTAAGGGCATTCTTGGAACTCTATGTAAATTTAAAACATTCCCAAATAGAAATCTTAGGAAACAAACATCAAAATATTCATAGATATCTGCAAAAATACTTTTACAAAACAAACATGATAATCCAAAGATATTAGACATCTATGATTCCAAATATATTATTTCAGGCATCTAAGATTTTGGTTATCTATATTTCTAAAAGAAACAACCCTTAAATAATCATTTTTTAGGATCATTTTTTATATAATTGAAAGTACTTGGATAATTATATTTTTTTTTATGATTTATACTTGGGAAATATCTTAAATTTGTATAACATATTTATTTTTAGTAATTTGAATTTATTTTTAAATTAATATAGCATGTATTATTTTATATGTTATTCTTCTCAACAAAATAATATGTTGTGGGTGAATTTGGACCTAATGAAATAGGGCAAAAATAAGGAATAAATAAGTGAAGATAAATACAAGATAATGTGAACTTAATTCAAATAAATCCAAGTGTCAGCTCAATTATCTTGCCGTATATAATCCTAACTTATTAGGATTAGGAAAGACTCATTTCATCCTTCGCATAAGAGGAAAAGATAAACTCTATCTCATTCTCTCTATAAATAAATTATTATATCTCCATAGAGATAACTTGATATAATATTTAGATCTTAACCTAGAATTTAAAACTTTTGACGTCTTCTATTATTGAGTTCTTATCGCTAACTTTGGTGCTGTAGTCATTTTTTGTTTTGTTTTGCAGGTCCTATCTTCCCCAAATTACAAATTCTCAGTTGTTGTCATGTGAAGGCAAAGTGCATTTAATATTTATTTTTTTTATAAAAATAAATATTAATTTTAATTTAATTTGAATATTGACAGGCCCGAAACTTACATTGTTAATAAGTTTCAAACTTGATCAAAAGAAAATTTGTATATACCGAACTACTCCTATTACTACTGAAACGTAGCAATAGTGGTAAGTTTGAGCCGATCCGTAGGGAAGCGCGATTTATTTCGTTAAGTTAATTTCCTAACTAGAGCGTTGAATGGGGGTTTTTAGTACGAAAAGATAAATGTGTGAAATTAAAATAAAAGAGGTAAATATAATCTAAAATAGGAGTCTATCTAATTTCTAGAGCTAGAGAGAGTCTCCTATGCAATTTTTCTCATTAGACATCAATTAATTACATTGAATCTGTCAACCCCTCAACTATTAGAAAATCTAGTAGCCCAATTAGCCAAATTCGATATTAAACCAAATTAGCCCTAATTCAATTTACAACTCTTCCTTCTAAGTGACATAAAAGTTAAAATTGAATTGCATTACAAAAGGGTTTAATTGTTGAGACATGCTACAAGCCGGAAAAGCCATATCTTATAGCATGATTTATTTAGGAAAAACTATACTAGGGCATACATAAGTTTGATCAGAAAAAGTCTAGACTTTACACATGCGATCCAAATATGTACAACTAAATCAATCAATATATGCATAGGCTATGACGATTTTGCAAACAAGAATGTCAATAAACTAATTTGTCAGATCAATTTATAAAAATTCCATTAAGATTCAATCAATTCAACCCAAAGAGTTCACAACAATTCAGGTAAATTAATTAAAAGACCTTCAAGAAATTAAACATAGAGCTCTTGTTCAAAGAAATTAGATAGAAGTTACCTCTTAATTCATAGACAAATCCGAGGTACACATCCAATCCATCGATTACAACCCAAAACAAAAATAAAAACTAACCTAAATATACTAAAATATGAAGGGAAAAAAAGAAGATTGAAGCATAACTTCTGCCTCTATAAGTTCAGCCCCCAAAATTCAACATATTTTGGCCCAAAGATGAAAGGGGTATTTACAGAAATTATCGCAGTATCGTAACGCTAGGAAGAGCTTTGCAATGCTGGCGTTGTGCAAACTTCGGAGCGTTGCAACGTTGTAGTAGTATTGCAACACTGCACATTCTGTCTTATAGCATCAGGCGAGCGTCAGACAAGCATCAGGCTAATGTTAGACAAGCATTAGGCTAGCATTGCAACCTGTGATAGTGGCATTTTCATCATTTCTGCTCTTTTGATGCCCAGATGTTCAAATCACTTCTAAATCTCTTCAAATTAACCCTGTTCTTCACCAAACGATTAATTCTACCTCTTGATTACTTGATACCTACAAAATCAAGAAATAAATACATAAATTTGATAACAAGCTCAAAGTAAGCTAGGAATAATAGTTTTTTTTAGAGTTATCAAACACCCCTAACTTAATTCTTGCTCGTCCAAAGCAAGATACAGATATACAGTCAAATAAAATATAAGATAATCAAAGATATGTCAGCTTAATTTGCAAGGTTGTTACTTCAATTTCAACAGTCAATTAGAATGAAATTTGAAATCAATAACGAAAATCAATTATGATCAATCAATGAAGTACAAGTTTAAGAATGGATTTTATCTATTCGTGCATGAGTGAGCCTAGAGTCTTGTTAGTTAAGCTTGCACGGTCCGAAAAAGTTATAAAAGTCTTCATCCCATTTTCCTCTAGCCTGGTTCAATTATCAACCTCCGACATACCACACTTGCAAAGTGAGGGCAACTCTAAGACAAGGGTACCTAAACACACACACATAAAACATAGAGGGTATTTATTTTACCTAGAGGGCTAGCTTTCACACCCCACCGCCAAAAACCTATCCACTCTTTTTTCGCGGGGCCCTAACTAGACAAGGCGGAGGTAGCTCTTTTCACCTCTATCAATGGACACACGCACACTATTTTTTTGCAGGCACATCGGCTTATGCCTCATTTTTTTTATTTTGCATTTTTTTATCTTATTTTTTTTCAACTGACTTTTTTTTTTTTTATTTCACTGTAGGCCCTATCTTATCCACTTTATCTAGTTTGGCTATATAACAAACTGATGGAACTCGAGATATATGCAGCGGAATTAGGATATAATTACACTCTAATTGCTTTTAATTAAAAGGAAATTATGCATGCAATTGAAGGAAAAACAGTAATTAAAAAGGGATGAGATACAAGCTTTGTAGCTCCCGAACAACGCCTTTCCTCGTCGAATCTCGACCCGAACTCTTTCGGACCACCACTAGAATTGACCTACTATCCTCTGGACTCATAACCGAGTTGTAGGACCCGGTGGATGAAGAACCCCGAGAGAGAGAAAAGAGATGGAAAAAAGGAATGAATTTGGGTTTTGGTTTGGGTTTTCTTTTTGAACATCACATAAAGAAAAGAGGTTTTTTTATTCAGCCCACATTAGAAAGCAAAATTGGCAAATTGTTAAAAGTCTTTAATTTAAATTCAAAAGTTCATTTTATAGAAAAAAACAATGCAACAATTGCATGAACCAAATCCATAAAAACCCAACACCTATAATCCACTATCTTAGTGGGCTTAATGTCTCCACTATAAGCCAACACCTAGACCATTATTTTGTTAGTGGAATTATCCAACAAAAGTTTGGATTTTCCCACTAACTTTAGTCAAAGGGCAAAATAGTCATTTGGTCAAATTCGAACTTTGACCAAAAAGTCAACATTTTGACTTTTTATGATTTTTTTCGTGTTAACTAATTTTGACCTTCTGAGCATGAATCCACATTTATTTTCTCAAAATTCAAATCACATTAAAATGTAAGGTCGGTTAAAGTTTGAATTTTTAAAGTCAAAAGTCAACTCTTTGACTTAAATTCAAATCACATTTGAATTTAAGGTTAATCAAAGTTTGACTTTCCAAAGTCAAAAGTCAACTCTTTGACTTCTTACATCTTTGACCATTTTCATTATTTCCGAGCTTCCAAATATGAACGTATTAATATTCTTGATATTTAAATCAAATTTAAATATTAAAGCTGTATCTCTAAACTAAAAAACCCGACCACTATATCACATATACTTGTCGGTTTCTCTCTCTTCACCTAATTCGAACAATTCGAATCATTCTAACATACTGTTCTAAGTTTATTCCATATGAGCTAGTAGGGAAACTAATGGACCTATAGATCATGGGTTCCAACGATCCGAGATTAGCTAGCTAAACTCTTTAGACGGAGCTAATCAACATTCGTTAACTAACAGGTCATTCCACTATAATCCCGTAGTTGCACTTCCCTCACTATAGATTTGTGTCTATTTGATATAATCATGATTAGTAAGCTAATCCTTCATAGATTGTTCAATCTCGGCTGGATCATAAAAACCATTTTACCCCCAAAACTACATCTTGTTCTTTAAGTTCCACTGATCCTCTAATGAACAATTGGTTTAAGGTCCAACCTATAAACTGAATCCCTCTCAGGCCAAGGAGAGGGTGGGGCCCCTTGTTCAAGACCTGGATTCAGTACTAAAGGGAACAACCTATTTACTATCCCTATAACGGGTAGGAATGAATTTCGTCTTGCACCCTATGTTCCCAGCTATCCACTCGATCTTACCCCGAAATGGGAGGCTTATTGGGCCAGCGATGATGAGCTGCCCTCACCTATGCAAATCTAAGGATAATTCTGAGTAAACAGGAGTTCATAGTTAGCTCAGGATTAAGATTAAGTTATCTAGGTCATCAATTAACGAAATAGTCAGTTTTATACATAAAATGACATTTAGAACGTAAAAAGTGACTATTTCATGGTACAGTCTTATGTAAACTCATTGCATAGGATGCCCCTACTCACATATCTCTATATGAACGATTTAGAATCACATCGTTTGTACTAACTACAAAGTGGGCCGCATCCATAGTGTCCCTAGAATAAGGCGCCTAACCTTATTCATATACTATAGACCATTTTAGCTATATATTTGAACTTAATCCATCTTTATGTCACTACATAAAGTTCAAACTACATTAAATAGCCTCAGGACCTTAGTTCAATAGAGTCTAGGTCTACGAAGTTTGTAAACTAGGACAAGTGGGAGAACTTTTGGGTATATCCCTTAGTTTATTGTATTCATATGTTTATTGTACTCATATGTTTCTCACTTAAATTCAACATTGTGATACTCCACTAGGAGTTTTTAGTCCAAGTGAGAGTTTTTTGGATTTTATGTCATAAAGCTCATAGTTTGTAATTTAATAAACATATTCTGTTTTGCTTTTTGATAAAGTTGTTATTGAAATTGTAATCTTGAATCTAATAAACTAAGGTCCTGGGGCTATTTGAACTTGATCCATCTTTATGTCACTACATAAAGTTCAAACTACATTAAATAGCCCCAGGACCTCAGTTTATTGGATT
The DNA here is from genome assembly GCF_009727055.1 of Benincasa hispida. Classification (NCBI taxonomy): domain Eukaryota; kingdom Viridiplantae; phylum Streptophyta; class Magnoliopsida; order Cucurbitales; family Cucurbitaceae; genus Benincasa; species Benincasa hispida. Next base: position 24,851,994 of record NC_052352.1, on the reverse strand, counting down.
CAAGATTACAATTTCAATAAAATCATTATCGGAAAACAAAAATGAATATGTTTATTAATTTACAAACTATTAGTTTTAAGACATAAAATCCAACAAACACCCACCTGGACTAAAACTCCTAGGGAAGTATCACAATGTAAAATTTAAGTGAGAAACATATGAGTACAATAAACATATGAATACAATAAACGAAGGCATATACCCAAAAGTTCTCCCACTTGTCCTAGTTTACAAACTTCGTAGACCTAGACTCTATAGATGACCTTCAAACACTTTAGCCTTGAGGGCCTTTGTAAAAGGATCAGCAATGTTTTACTCAGAAGATATATGGGTTACTACAATGTCTCCACGATGTACAATCTCCCGGATCAGATGGTATTTGCACTCAATATGCTTGCCGCGCTCGTGGCATTTTAGTTCTCTTGAATTTGCAACTGCACCACTATTATCACAATATAGGGTGATAGGCAGATACATATCTGGAACGACTTCCAAATCTATCAAGAATTTCCTCAACCATACTGCTTTCTTTGGTGCTTCACAAGCAGCTACGTATTCAACTTCCATTGTGGAATCCGCAATACAGTTTTGTTTCACACTTCTGCACACTACTGCTCCTCCGTTAAGAGTGAACACTAATCTAGATGTAGACTTTCTAGCATCTTTATCAGTTTGAAAATCAGTGTCAGTGTATCCAATAAGGATCAAATCCTTAGTACCATACACGAGTATGTAGTTCCTCGTTCTCTTAAGATACTTGAGGATATTTTTAACGGCAGTCCAATGATCATATCTAGGATTGGACTGATACCTACTGACTATCCCTATTGCGTAGCATATGTCAGGTTTAGTACATAACATTGCATACATCAGGTTCCCTACTGCGGAAGCATAGAGAATGCATCTCATATCCTTAACCTCTTGCGGTGTCTTAAGACATTGATCCTTTGACAAATGAATTCCATATCTGTAAGGTAATAGACCTCTTTTGGAATTCTGCATCTTATACCTAGACAACATTTTGTATATATATGTTGCTTGAGACATGACTAGTATTATGTTCTTGTGGTTCCGAATAATCTGAATCCCGAGAACATACTGCGCATTTCCAAAATCTTTCATTTGGAATTGCGTTGCTAGCCATTTCTTGATGTTAGTTAGGTAACCTACTTCATTCCCAATAAGTAGAATATCATCAACATATAAAACTAAGAACGCTATAGTAGAATTGACGATCTTCTTGTAAACACAAGGCTCGTCAACATTCTGTACAAAGCCATAAGATTTTATCGCAGTATCAAATCTTATATTCCAAGATCTAGAAGCATTTTTCAACCCATAAATGGATTTTTGAAGCTTACAAACCTTTTATTCTTGACCCTGTGCAATAAACCCCTCTGGTTGAGCCATATAGATACTCTCCTCAAGATCGCCGGTTAGAAAGGTTGTCTTCACATCCATCTACCAAATTTCATAATCATAAAAGCTGGAAATGGATAAGAGTATTCTAATCGACTTAAGCATGGCAACAGGAGAGAAAGTTTCTTCATAGTCCACTCCCTCTCTCTGGGTATAACCCTTTGCCACAAGTCGAGCCTTAAAAGTCTGTACTTTACAGGCTTGGTCTCGTTTTCTCTTGTAGATCCACTTACAACCAATTGGTTTTACATCATTTGTTGATCTACAAGTTTCCAGACAGAATTGAAGTACATAGACTCAATTTTGAGGTCCATGGCTTTGACCCATTGATCACGATCCACATATTTTATCACCTATTTATAGGTCGATGGATCCTCTATGCCGTCATCAGGTATGATGACTTGTGTTTCTGTTAAACCCAAGTAATGGTCAGGCTGATGAACAACCATCTCACTACGTTGAGGCATTCTCAACTCTTGAGAAGGATGTGACTGACCAGATGTACTAGTTTTATCTACTACTTTAGTAGATGAACTAGCTTTATCTGTAGCATTTTTGGAAATTTCATTCAATAGTACTCTACTGCGAGGTTGATGACTTCTTATGTGGTTTTCCTCTAAGAATGTGGCATTTGTCGATAAAAATACCTTATTCTCTTAAGGATCGTAAAATAGACCAACTTTTATTTCTTTTTGATGACCTACAAATAGGCATAGTTTTGAACGACGTTCCAATTTTTTAGGATTTTGCACCAACACGTGTGTCGGGCATCCCCAAATCCTAAAGTGACGTAAACTACCTTTACGCCCTTTGCATAGCTCATAGGTGTTTCTGAAACACTTTTAGAGGGAACGTTATTCAAAATATAAATAGCAGTTTCTAATGCATGTCCGCAAAAGGAATCAGGTAACTCAGCAAAGCCCATCATTGAGTGAACCATGTCCAACAAGGTTCTGTTTCTTCTTTCAGATACACTATTCTACTGAGGCATATTAGGTGCAGAGAGTTGTGACTTGATTCCATGTTCTATGTTCTATAATATAGTCCTGGAATCTTAAGTCCATGTACTCCCCACCTCGATCTGATCGTAGTGTCTTAATTATTTTACCTAACTGGTTCTTAACCTCAGCCTTATATTTCTTGAACTTTTCAAAAGAATCAGACTTGTGATGCATTAGGTAAATATGACCATACCTTGAATAATTATCAATAAAATTGATGAAATATTCATACCCACCTCGTGCTTTGACATTCATCGGTCCACAGAGGTCCCAATGTATGAGCTCTAAGGGTATTGTGGCTCTAAGACCTTTTCCAGTAAAAGATCTCTTAGTCATTTTTCCCTCAAGACAAGACTCACATGGAGGTAAAGAATTGTCTTCTAACTGATTTAGGAGTCCATTCTTAACCAATCTCTCAATCCTATTGAGATTTATGTGACCAAGTTTTAAGTGTCATACATAGGCATTAGAAGAAACTTTTTGTCTTTTATTCTGAGTTTCGTCTATTCTAAACATCTTAGTATTTAAGAAAAATTTTGTTTTAGTTGGTCTTAACTTATATAAGTTGTTTTCAAGATAGCAGAACAAATTTGAATACCTTTTCTGAAAATGAACGCTTCATTAACTTCAAAAGATATTTTATACATTTGTTCCATAATACAACCGAATAGATATTAAATTCTCTCTTCATAAAGAGGTGCATACAAAACATCTTTTAAGTATAATATATCTATCGTCGAAAAAAAAATTTCAAGTTTCCACTTGCTTTTGGCGGAGCCAAACTCTCATGTTCCAACCTTGAGGGTGATCTCGCCTTCTTCAAGCTTTTCCAGGAAGACTTATTTTTCCTGAAAAGAGAAGCAAATATGATTAGTGGCTTTTGAAATCCAATATCTAGGTGAGGTATACTCTACTAAACATGTCCTCACAACTAGTAAATCATATTTTATCTTGTGCTTCTTAGGCAGGGGCCTAAGACATTCTTTTCAGTTAAGACAAATCTCAGGTCATCTATTACTAGTGTTGTTCAGATTGTTTCCCCATGTGAAGTAATTTCGTCGTTTAGTTTTCCCCTCCTCCGGAAGGCTAAGAGTTTAATCTATGAGAGCTAGTCATACTGAAAAAAAAATATCCTTTTTAGTAAAAAAACATTAATCTTTTAATCCAATCAAGTTTAGCAAAAAAAAAAAAAAAAAAAACAATTACCTTCATTATTATATATTTACAAATGATATTCAACGGTTTTTAAATAACCTTTCCACCCGAGGATATATGACTTATTTCTTCCGTTGAACTTAAGACTATTTTGACCTAGATACTATCACCAGAAATAACTTCTATCCTACTAGTATCAGTTTATCGCTACTTTTGTCAGAATTTTATAAACATTTAATAATTCTCGTAAGTGTGACCCTCTATTTTTTAGAACCTCAAAAAATCGGAAATCAGTATGCCCGAAGTTGAAAAGACAAGAATGAAAAATGGACCTGAGAGACCCCTATAATTTCTAATTTGTGGAGTTTCCGGAATCCATACAGCCCTGCTGATTGGTAGGTTGCTCCAAGGCAAGACATGCAAGGCGCATTATAGGAATCCTCATGTGGCGACCTAATGGAAAGAGACCGTAGGATGCTTTGACACCTTTCCTATCTCTTCCTCCCACTTATATGAACATCAACTTCCCCTATATCACCTTGGTATTGAACTCTGCAAATACTCCTCCGAAATGTAGTTCCGCTCCCAGGGAGGCCAAAGCCAAGAATGAATCTTCACGGTGCTGAACTCTTAGGGAGCTAGAGCTAAAAGTACATTACTTTTCTCCAGTTGAAGTGTTCTAGACGGTTAGAGTATAAAATACTTAGCGATACATTTCAGCTAACTAAACATATCTTAAGTTTAGGTGATTCATCCCAATATAACTTTTATACTAGATTTTTAACCTACAGTGTCTAGGTGGTAAACAAATTTTATTACCTCACACCGCTCACGCATGCTCATAAAATTGGTTTAACCTAACTCAGGCGCCGGCTCGATCTCCAGGTAGTAGGTGTTCTGTGAACTGTCAACTTAAAAACCTTCAACCTTAGTCATCTTATCTGACTTTTTGCCAAGATCTTGCCGGGTGAGTTTTCTTGTAACTTTGGTTTTACAAGATATCGACCTATTTTCTATGAAAATTGGGATTGCTCGATGGTTAACCTTAAATGAGCATGCATCTTATCTTTGTTATAAATTTTAGAAGTCTAGTTATTTTATAAAAATTATAAAATAAATTATAATAATTATAACCCTAGAGTATTCATCTATAACATGCTTCCTTCAATCAAACATGCTTTAATATAACACTTATTAAAAATAAGCATGCATAGTATATATATAACACTTATAAGATATAACAAATGCATGTCACATGCTTTTCCTATGGTGGGGTTTTAAAACTATATGGCATACTATATGCACACATAATCAAACAACATTATACATCACATGTATAATAGGTAAACAACACTAAAGTGAACCGATTTTGGCATTAAAAACAAACAAATAACTAATTTATTACAAAATTCAGCAACCAGCTTCTCGGAATCGGCTTCAAACACTTTGAACCATCTTGAACCGGCCAAAAAAACTCTTGAACCGGCCCAAAAATCCAAAAACCAAGTTGAACCGGTCAAACCGGCTCAACCAGGTCAAACGGACCGGTCCAGACAATCTGGACTGACTGGTCAACGTTCGCTGGCGCGATAAACGGAAGTGCGGGTGGGTCGGGCGAACGAAAAGCGGGTCGGGGGTCGCGGGTGAACGGTGCACGCAAGGCACCTTTGGGCGAATTGGATCAGATCAGGTCGCGGGTCGCAGGCATGCAAAGCCAG
>NC_052352.1:24796558-24845921 GCF_009727055.1 Benincasa hispida | reverse complement strand
CCTCATCGAATCTCAACCCGAACTCTTTCGGACCACCACTAGAGTTGACCTACTATCCTCTGGACTCAAAACTGGGTTGTGGGACCTGGTGGTGAAGAACCCCGAGAGAGAGAAAAGAGATGGAAAAAAGGAATGGAATTTGGGTTTGGTTTGGGTTTTCTTTTGAATTCACAACAAAGAAAAGAGGTTTTTTTCCAACCCAATTAGAAAACAAAATTGACAAATTTTCAAAAGTATTATTTAAATTCAAATGCCATTTATAGAAAAAAACCATGCAACAATTGCATGAACCAAATCCATAAAAACCCAACACCTATAATCAACTATCTTAGTGGGCCTTAATGTCTCCACTATAAGCCAACACTATCCCACTATTTTGTTAGTGGAATTATCCACAAAAGTTTGGATTTTCCACTAACTTTATCAAGGCAAAATAGTCATTTGGTCAAAGTAAAACTTTGACCAAAAAGTCAACATTTTGACTTTTTATGATTTTTTCCGTGTTGACTAATGTTGACCTCCCGAGCATGAGTCCGAATTCATTTTCTCAAAATTCAAATCACATTTGAATATAAGGTCGGTCAAAGTTTGACTTTTCAAAGTCAAAAGTCAACTCTTGACTTTTATATCTTTGACTATTTTTCATTATTTCCGAGCTTTCCAAATATGAACGTATTAATATTCTTGATATTTAAATCAAATTTAAATATTAAAGCTGTATCTCTAAACTAAAAAACCCGACCACTATATCACATATACTTGTCGGTTTCTCTCTCTTCACCTAATTCGAACAATTTGAATCATTCTAACATACTGTTCTAAGTTTATTCCATATGAGCTAGTAGGGAACCTAATGGACCTATAGATCATGGGCTCCAACGATCCGAGATTAGCTGGCTAAACTCTTTAGATGGAGCTAATCAACATTCGTTAACTAACAGGTCATTCCACTATAGTCTCGTAGTTGCACTCTCCTCACTATAGATATATTTGTGTCTATTTGATATAACCATGATTAGTAAGCTAATCCTTCACAGGTTATTCATAATCTCGGCTGGGTCATAAAAACCGTTTTACCCCTAAGACTACATCTTGTTCCTTATGTTCCACTAATCCTCTAATGAACAATTGGTTTGAGGTGCAACCTATAAATCGAATCCCTCCTGGGCCAAGGAGAGGGTGAGACCCTTTGTTCAAGACCTGGATTCAGTACTATACGGAACAACCTATCTACTATCCCTATAACGGGTAGGAGTGAATTCCGTCTTGCACCCTATGTTCCCATCTATCCATCCGATCTTACCCTTGAAATGGGAGGTTTATTGGGCCACCGATGATGAGCTGCTCTCACCTATGCAGATCTAAGGATAATTCTGAGTGAACAGGAGGTCATAGTTAGCTCAGGATGAAGATTAAGTTATCTACGTCATCAATTAACGAAATAGTCAGTTTCATACATAAAATGGCATTTAGAACGTAAAGAGTGACTATTTCATGGTTCAGTCTTATGCAAACTCATTTCATAGGATACCCCCACTCACATATCTCTATATGAACGATTCAGGATCACATCGTTTGTACTAACTACAAAGTGGGCCACATCCATAATGTCCCCAGAATAAAGCGCCCAACCTTATTCATATAGACCATTTTGGTTATATATTTGAACTTGATCCACCTTTATGTCACTACATAAAGTTCAAACTACATTAAATAGCCCCAGGATCTTAGTTTATTGGATTCAAGATTACAATTTCAATAACAACTTTATCTAATAATAAAACAGAATATGTTTATTAATTTACAAACTATGATTTTTAGGACATAAAATCCAACACAAACATGGTTACTCCTAAGTCAAAGGTGGACCTTTTGTGGTGACAACAGAAGTAATAACAAGATAACCCAACTCTAAGCATGCAAGACACTAATTTTGCAAAAGCAATGACTTAAAGATGCAAAAGACAAAAACAAAAAAATTATGATAATAATTTGGGCTAACAATCATGATCATGCATTCCTAACGTTCTTTCATGAAAATTTCATCATAAGAATAGTGCATCATAGGCTATCATGATAACAATAGAGCAAACAAGCTAACAAGGCAATCAAGCACACAACATTATCCGAACGCAGTGCTCAAGGACCCCAAGCTAATATAAAAATTACCCAACAGATACCTTACCCCAAACTTAAAATAATACATTGTCCCCAATGTATCTCAAGTAAAGCTCAAAAATGAAAAAGTTCAAGGGAACAGAAAACTTCCCCTAAAACCATAATTGCGTACTAGATGGTGGTGTCGGGCTTGCCTCTAAAAAAGATGCTCCTTTCCTCTAGGTCGTCCCTACAAAAAAAAAATTAATAAAAAGAAAGCTAATCTAGAAAACAAATAAAGAAAGTAGTAAATTTTTCACCTAGCTCCCTCTAGGAAGGGAAAATTTTTCACATAAATTGCTAGATGTGATCTGTTCCTTGTCAAAGCACAAAGAAATTCTCGTATTTCTCTAGTCCCTTTTTGGATGAGTCAATATAGCCCGATAAGGCTATAAGGCTCTTCATCGTTTTGAAGAGAACCAGACAGGTCGAATTTGGTATTTTTCATATTAGTAAAAAAAAAAAAGGTAAAAAGAAAGAATCAAAAGACTCAAGGACTGGCTCTTCATAAAATAAAGATTCTAACTCAACTGACTCAATTGATTCTTGAGAACAAGAAGAACAAAACTAAAAAATATACGATATACCAGATGGCAGAACAGGGCGAGGTTTTTCAACCTCTAATTCTATCACTTGGAAATAGACGAGTTTAGGCTCAGATTCTCCATAGTCCCCACAAGCTGGTCTTAAACATGGCACGTTATCCTCTAACTCATCATCAATATCGACATAGATTACCTCATTGTTGCACACCTCGGTGATGTCATAAGATTTGTATAATAGGGGTTCTCATCCTCTTTCAATTGAATCAGAAGGTTGAGTGATTGAGTCTCTCAAACTTTGAAGATCAGCTCCAACCTCAGTTTGAAAACTAAAGCTCTCCTGGAGGTCGCGGATCTTCTATTAAAAAACAATATTGTTAATAACAAGTTGTCTAATCACATCTTCTAACTCCATACCTGAGTCGGAGGTGTGAGCATGCATCGTCATGTCGGATGTAGCAAGGTATTGTGAATCATAATGGATCTAGTCCCATCCTAGGTTTCCATAGCCATAAGACTCCTCCCATCTAGGCCGATGAAAGTCATCATCCATATAACTAGGATACTCTCCCATGGAGTAGTCTCGTGGCATAAGGTTCCATTGCAAACTTAGGCATGCTTGCTTATGGTGATCAATTCTACGTCCTTGCATCTGCTGTGGGTTACCTTCAACTAACTGACTAACCAAAGAAGTTAACTTAGCAAGTTGACCTCAGAGATCACGAACCTCGTCACTAAGTCGAGATTCTCTACTCGATTATTCCCATCCTTGTGGATGATATCTGTCCATGCTTAAAACACTGACACAAAAAGGAAAAAAAATAAAAAGCAAAAGAATACTCTAACTAGAAATTTAACTAACGGAACGTCAATGGCTTCCTCGGTAATGACACCATTTTTTACAAGCCTGAAACTTACGTTGTTAATAAGCTTCGAACTTGATCAAAAAAAAATTTGTATATACCGAACTACTCCTATTACTATTGAAATGTAGCAACAATGATAAGTCCGAGTCGATTCGTAGGAAAACATGATTTGTTTCATTAAGTTAATTTCCTAACTAGAGCGATGAATGGGGGGTTTGGTGTGAAAAAGATAAATATGTAAAATTAAATAAAAGGGGTAAATGTAATCTAGAATAGGAGTCTATCTAATTTCTAGAGCAAGAGAGAGTTTCCTATGCAATTTTTTTCATTAGGCATCAATTAATCACACTGAATCTATCAACTCCTCAACCTATTAGAAAATCTAATAGCCCAATTAGCCATATTTGATATTAAACCATTAATTCAATTTACAACTCTTCATTTTTAGTAACATACAAGTTAAAATTGAATTGCATTACAAAAGGGTTCAATTGTTGACGCATGATACAAGCCAGAAAAGCCATATCTTATAGCATGATTTATTTGGAAAAGTCTATATTAGGGCATATACAAGTTTTGTAAAAAAAAAAAAAAGTCTAGAATTTACACATGCGATCCTAATATGCTCAACTAAATCAATCAATATATGCATAGGCTAGGATGATTTGGCAAAAAATAATTTCAATAAACTAATTTTTCAGATCAATTTATAAAAATTCCATAAGATTCAATCAAATCATCCCAAAGAGTTCACAACAATTCAGTTAAATTAATTAGAAAACCTTCAAGAAATTAAATATAGGGCTCTTGTTCAAAGAAATTAGATAGGCGTTACCTCTTAATTCATAGACAGATTTGAGATACATATCCAATCCATCAATTACAACCCAAAACAAAAAGAAAAACTAACCTAAAGATACTAAAATCTGAAGGGAAAAGAAGAAGATTGAAGCTTAACTTCGGCCTCCATCAGTTTAGCCTCCAAAATTTAGCAAATTTTGACCTAAAGATGAAGGGAGATATTTATAGAAATCATCACAGCATCGCAACGCTAGGATGAGCGTTGCAATGCTAGCATTGTGCAAACTTCCAAATGTTGCGTCGCTACAGGTAACGTTGCAACACTACACATTCTGCCTTATAGCGCCAGGCGAGCGTCAGACAAGCATCAGGCTAATTAATTTACCACATTGGGTTATTAGATTTGGTCATATTATGTGATCTAGAGTATGGACTTAATGGATAGAAGCTCTTCCTAGTTAATTAGGGTTTATTGGAAATCATAATTGAACTAGTATATAAAGAAAACTTAGAGTTATGGTCTCCAATGTACTAAAACAATATGTACCCAAGTCTTTCTTGAATCTCATCTAAAGAGAGATCTCACTTAAGGCATTTGGAGTTTTGGTTGAGAAAAACAATAGCCGCCTTATAATTGCCATTAATTTGCAATGGAATTTGATACGTTATTCTAAAGTATCTAATTAATGTCTATCACTGATAGAATGTGATATTTTTCTATATTTGAAAATATCTTCAGTAATTTTTCTATTTAAAAAAAATTTACCACTACAATATAAATCCAAAAGAGTGACAAATTAATCTGGTTGACAATATTTATTTTAAAATATAAAATGCGAATAGAGAAGAGTGTCATGCAACCTAAACCAAAAAAAAGAGTGTTATATATTTTCTCAAAAGACACACGTGAACCACGTGAAAGATTCTATTTTTAATTTAAATTATAAAGTAATCATCCTACAGCTAAAAATTAAATTATAATATAATTTTATTGTATGATATTGAAAATGTTAGTTTTTTTTTTTTTTTTTTTTTGTTCTTCTTATTATTATTCTTTTAAATCTTTTGTAAAGAAAATAAAGAGAATGTAGTTTTTTTCCCAATGCTTTAATTGCAATGGAATATTAGATTGCAATTCTTATCCTTTAAATACTATAGTTTAACTTTAATTGTTTTAGCAAATTAAAACACTTCTCCAGAAAGACTATAATAGATAAATTCAAATTTAAAGATTAACAGTTATTTTAGTAAATAAAATAAATATTATAATTTCATTTTCTTTTCCTCTTTGTAAAAGAAAATTTATGTCTCTAAAAAAATTTAATAGTTCAATGTTAGGGTAATTATTATAAAAGATAAAACTGTTTAAAATATTTTCAAGTATAGTAAAATGTCACTATCTATTAGTAATAGACTGCAATAAATCGGGATAGACACCTCTTATTGACACGGATAAATATCTATTACAGTCAATCACTAATATATAGTAATATTTTACTATAATTATAAATAAGTTGAATTATTTTTCTTTATTTGAAGTCCGCTCTAAATGTAATATTATAACTTGAATTAATTCAGCACAAAAATGTCAACATTATAATTTAACTATATTCAATTTCTTAAAACATTATAAAAAAGAGGAGAAAAACGTCACTTTTATTAAAAATAAAAACCTCACTTATTATTATTATTTAAAAAAATGCAATTTCCTTAATTTATTATTTTCTAAGAAAGAGAAAAAGGTTAATTTACCTTTCTAAAAATATATATATATATATATATAGACTAATACTTGAGTGCAGTCCAGACGCTATTTTCATGCATCACTTACCATAATAAAAGAAAAATAACATTTATTATTTTTTATAGAAAGAATACTTTTTCATGTGACAACTTATGATCGGACAGTTGAATATATTGCACATGGATGGATGCAAGTAGAGATACATCCAAATATTTTTCATACATATACTAAATTTGATTTATTTAAAAAAAAAGAGAGAAACATATGGTTGTAGATACATATACAATGTTTTTTTTTACCCAAACAAACATAACTTTCAGACATAATATTTTTTTTGTAAAGTGTTTAAAAATTATAATATTATTTAAAAAATATACCACAAAATTTTTGTTGAAAAATAAATTCTTCCATCATGAATATACGTGTAAACTCGATTCGTTCCAATATTTTTTAATTCTCCTTTAACTATAAGATTTAATAATAATAATTTTTTTTTAATTTTTTTTACTTTAAATTGTCCTTTTTATTTTCTAACAGTCCCCTAATTTGTATGTTTGGAATTTTGTAGAAAATCCTACCAATAGAAATCAATATTTCAAAAATTTAAGATGATGGGTTGATGTAATTTAATTACGATAATTAAATGTATTATCCTTCGATTCCTAAGGGCAAAATATTCAAATGTACTGGTTGAAAGTTTTTAGTCTCCCACGTGATATAATTTTTGTAAAAAAGTTTTTACTCTCCCACGTGATATAATTTTTGTAAACATAAGCTCAGGCTTTTATAAGATAAGGTAAAATAATATGTACACATACAGGTACTTGTTTAACATGTGTATTTTAAAAACATATTATTATTATTATATAAAGAGATCAATTCCCGCTATAACTAAGCCAAAATTGAACAAATTAGAACCTTTTTTTTTTTTTTTTTTTTACGTTGGTGTGTCCTTGAGACTTTTTCGGAGTTCCAATAATATATAACCTCTCTTATTCCATCCTAATTCTTCCCACAACTCTCTATTATTTTCACTTCATTTATTACCTTAAATTCATTTAGGCTTCTCCATGGTAATGAAGTTGGGTTATGGCAATATGAGCAATTATGATGATGTTGAAGAATGCCCGTATAGTTTTGCCCTTGAGAAATCCATGCAAAAACTATTACACCAACAAGCGGCTTGTGACAAATCAAAATGGAGCATCTATCGGGTTCCCAAACCAGTACTATACATTAATCATAAAGCATATATTCCTGAAGTGATTACCATGGACCCTTTTCACCATTATCAAAAGGATTCTATGGCCACACAAGCACTTACCGTACAAATTTGAAAGTTAGAGACATAGTAACTGTTGGGCCTGCTTCTAGATATTTGATGAATTCAGTCTAGGTGATGAAATGTTTGTGAGACATTTCTTTGCTGATCCAAACGTGAGTCCAGTTCTTTTGCCTAAAAAATACTTTGGTTGGTAGAAAACTTAGCTATTAAGTGCCCACGATTTTCTAGCCGATGCCTTACACATGGTTTGAACCACTGCTCTTTGTCTGATGAAAAATGAAAGAAAACACTTTCTTTCTGATGGGTGATTAATGCAGAGTTAATTTTTTCTCTCTCTTTTGCTCTCTGATTCTCTCGTTCTCTGCCTTCTGAGTTCTTTACACTTTCTTTTAACCCTAATGTCTTCTTGTTTGACCTGTGCGACTGCTTTGAGTATACGAATAGAAGAATCATGCAATCATATAGACGATGGTAGAAGGAAAAGGTAAACGAACATGCAATCGTGTAGACGATGGAAGAAGAAAATGGTAAACTATCATTCAATCTTGTAAATGATGAGAAGAAAGGGAAGGAAAATGCACAACGATATACGTAGTTCGGCTATCGAAGCCTACATCTACGAGAAGGAGAGAGTTTTATTAAGAGCTAAGTCACAGATTCTTTTCTTTTACAAATTTTTTCAAGTTCTTCTTGAAGCTATGTATGTTGTATCTACAAAATTTGTAAATGATGAGTATTTATACTAATTTCTAATACAAGTAGTTACAATAACTAACTGTAAAAGTTAAAGAAATGTGAAATAGTTCTTGAATGTTGAATTTATGAGCTTATAATCTTCAAATCTCCACCTTAAGCTCAACATGCAAGCTCTTCTCCTTCCGGATTTAATATGTTTTCACATTTTTTTAGGAAGCAGAAACCCAATCTGACCAAGACAGTTAGCAAGCTCGAGTTTACTCATAGGTTTGGTAAGTATGTTGGCTACGTTTTCGGTGGTATGAACTTTCAGCACCTTGACTTCTGCTTTCTCTACTCGGTCTCTTACAAAATGATACTTGATATCTATGTGTTTGGTCCTTGAATGATACTAAGGGTTTTTGAAAGGTGAATGACACTTTGGTTATCACAGTAGATTTGTACTATTGTTTGATTAATACCAAAGTCCTTCATCAATCTTTTTAACCATAGTGCTTTCTTAATTGCTTCTGATAAAGCCATGTATTCTGCTTCTGTGATTGTCTGTAAATTTGCTTTCCAACACAACAAATTAGGGCCAAATAAGAATAGATAACCTGTTAAAGATCTTCTTTTGTCTTTGGTCACTTGCAAAATCTGAATCAACATATCCATATGGCTTTATTTGATTCATTAGTACTTTGAAATGTTAATTTTGACTGTTTAGACCAAATTAGATATCTTAAAATTCATTTTGTTGCTTCCTAATGTCTTTTTCCAGGGTTAGACATGTATCTACTTACTAGACTAGTGTTTTATGATAGGTCTGGTCTAGTAGATATCATTAAGTACATTTGACTCCCAATTGCTTGATTATAAGGAATTGATTGCATTTGAGTCAAATATTCTATGTCTGTTTCTTTTGGTAAGTTTTTAGAGGAAAGTTTAAAATGAGTAGCAATAGGTATGGTGACTGGTTTTGCATTTATCATATTAAATCTGTTGATTATTTTTTCACAGTAGCTTAGTTGACTAATGGTTAGGGTTGAGGAAGTTCTGTCCCTTTGAATTTCAATCCCAAGGATCTTTCTAGACTGACCCAAGTCTTTTATGTCAAATTCTCTCTTTATGAGGTTTTTGACATGAGTTAAATCCTCATTAGATTTTCCTGCTAGTAACATATCATCAACATAGAATAATAAATAGACTTTGTCCTTATAGGTAGTAGAATTAATATAAGAACAAATATCATAGGAACTTCTCTGAAATCCAATACTCTCTATGTAGTCATTAAATCTTCTGTTACCAGTATCTGGGGGATTGTTTTAGACCATATATTGATTTATTTAGGAGACAGTATAGGTCCTCCTTTCCTTTTTCATCAAACCCTTTAGGTTGAACCATATAGATAACCTCATCTAAGTTTCCATGTAAGAAGGCAGTTTTAACATCTAGTTGATCTAGTTCTAGATTGTATTGAGCAACTAGAGATAAAAGTAGCCTAAAAGAGGTTTATTTCACTACTAGTGAAAATGTTTCAGTATAGTCTATTCTTTCCCTCTGAGTAAAACCTTTAGCCACTAACCTTGCCTTGTACCTAGGCTTTTCTTCTTTGGTAGAACCTTCCATTAGTTTACATATCCATTTAGAGGCTATAGGTTTACACCCTTTAGGAAGAGGAGCTAGGGTCCAGGTATTATTGACAGTGAGTGACTCCATTTCTTCACAAATAGCTTGAATCCAAGACCTAGCATTAGGGCAGTTTACTGCCTCTTCAAAAATGGTTGGTTCTTGGTCATTAGGAGCTATTGTGGCATTTAAAACTAGGTTCATATAGTTAGTTTCAGTATACCTAGTTGGAGGAACTATCACTCTTCTTTGTCTATCCCTAGCCAAGGAATACTGACTTAAATTAGGTACAACTTCAGTATTTTCAGTATTCTCATTTGAGGCATCCTCTTCTTCTTCTTCTAATTCTATAGAAGGGTTTTGGTTAGTGGAAGAAACTTTAGGTGACTCCACCTCAATCCTAGTAGTATTAGGGTTATTAGGAACTTCATAAGATGTCTTTTCTTTTTGCATAAATATTTCTTTTTCTCTGAAAGTGACATCTCTCTTTATAACAAACCTTTTCTCAATAGGATTCCACATCTTAAATCCTTTTACTCCCTCAGAAAACCCTACAAACATACACTTTACTGCCCTCCCTAATTTTGATGAATATAACCAACACATCCAAATACCCTTAGATTTTCTAGGTTAGGTAGATGTGTGATCCATTTTTCTTCAGGAGTCAAAAAATTTAAAGAGGAATGTGGACATCTATTTAAGGTGTACATAGTGTAGCTTAGCCTCAACCCAGTATTTTTCACTCAGAATTGCATCTGATAGGAGACATCTAACCCTTTCCATGACTGTTCTATTTAGTCTTTCAGCTACTCCATTTTGTTGAGGAGTGAATCTAATTGTCTTATGCCTAGTAATTCCTATTTCTTTAAAGAATTTGTTAAACTCTTCACTACAGAATTTCAGTCCATTATCAGTTCTTAGGTATTTAATTTCTTTAGAAGTTTGTTTCTCTATCATGAGTTTCCATTCCTTAAACCTACCAAACACTTGGTCTTTAGTTTTAAGGAAGTAAACCCAACTTTTTCTAGAGAAGTCATCAGTAAAAGAAAGTAAATACTTTGAGCCACTTAGGCTAGGTGTAGGAGCTGGACTCTATAAGTCAGAGTGTATATAGTTTAGGATAGCTTTTGTGGTATGTTGTGCTTTAGTGAAACTTTGCCTTGTGGCTTTCCCTAAAACACAGTGTTCACAAAAGGTTAGATTTTCTTAGAGACCTTTAGGGAGAATCCCTTGATTAGATAGGACTTCTAGGCCTTTAGCACTAATGTAAGATAACCTTTTGTGCCACACATCAGCCTTTATGATCTCATTTGTGGTGGCAACATCAGCCCCTGTCATCATTTCAACTCCTTTGACCACAAATAAGTCATTTATCTTTTCCCCAACTAATATTACTTTAGAGTCCTTTAGCACCTCAAGGGTTTCTCCTTTACCCCTGTATTCAAACCCAATAGCATCTAACATACCTAAGGAGATTAGATTTCTCTTAAGTAATGGAACATATCTCACATTCCTAAGAAGTTTGATGGTTCCATCCTTAAGTTTCATGGAAATAGAGCCAATGCCTTCTATTTTACAGCCTTAGTTGTTTTCCATATATACCATTTCTCCTTATATTTCTTTAAAGGTGTTAAACCAAGGTTTCATTAAGGTCATATGATAGGTGCATCCAAGATCTAGAACCCAATCATGTTTTCCTAGAGGGTTTACATGATTGGATTTGTCTAAAGTTGAGGCTAAAGCATTTGAGTAGATGAAGGAACCTTCTACAATAGATCCTTCGGGCTTTTTTCCTTTTGAATCTTTTTTTTTTCTCTTGGTTCTTTCTCTTTAAGATAAAATAGTTCTTAATTCGATGTCCCTTTTTCTTACGGTACTTGCATTTTATTTTCTGTTTTGATTTATTTTCTTCTCAGTTGTGAGGTTTTTTGTCTTTTGAATGGTTTTGTTTGAAGTTTCCTTTTACAAATAGACCTTCACCACTAGGTTTATCCTTCCCATCAATCTGTAGCTCAAGCTCTCTAGTTCTTAGGGCTGAGATTATAGTGTATGTGCTTATACCATCCCTTCCATACTTAGAGCATTTTTTATTTCTTTATAAGGTTCAGGCAAGGAGTTTAGAAGCACATAGGCCTCATTTTCATCACCAAGGTTTTCTACTAGTGTTTTAAATTCAGCAACTAGTTTCTTAAACTCATCTAAGTTATCAATTAATGTTTTAGATGAATACATTTTAAATGTGAAGAATTTCTCCCTAAGATACATTTTGCTAGGAAGATCTTTAGTAGCATATAACTCTTCTAGCTTAGTCCATATCCTATATGCAGTTTCTTGATCTAAAAATTGTGTAAGAACATTGTCACTAAGATTAAGAACCAATGTACCATAGGCTGCCAGCTCCCAGTCTTCCTTTTCTTGAGCTGTCATAGTAGCAGGGAGTGTTGATGGATTAAGGAGGGCTCTGTAGGTTTTCTGCTGGCTGAGAATCGCCTTGATCTTGGCCTTCCACAGTCCGAAGTCTCCTTTGCCATTGAATTTCTCCACCTCAAACCTTGTTACTGACATTTTTTTATTAAAAACTGGTGTCTTGATTCTCCAAGAATTGAGATCTTGTAAGTCTTTTGCTCTGATACCAATTTGTTGGGCCTCTTCTGTATATTTGATGAATTCAGCCCAGAGGATGAAATGTTTATGAGACCTTTCTTTGCTGATCCAAATGTGAGCCTAGTTCTTTTGCCCCAAAAATACTTTGGTTGGTAAAAAACTTGGCTATTAAGTGCCCACGATTTTTCAGCTGATGCCTTACACGTGGTTTGAACCACTGCTCTTTGTCTGATGAAAAATAAAAGAAAACACTTTCTTTCTGATTGGTGATTAATGCTTAATTAATTTTCGTTCTCTCTCTTTTTCTCTCTGATTCTCTCGTTCTCTGCCTTTTAAGTTCTTTACACTTTCTTCTAACCCTAATGTCTTCTTGTTTGATCTATGCGATTGCTTTGAGTATACGATGGAAGAATCATGCAATCGTGTAGACGATGGTAGAAGGAAAAGGTAAACGAACATGAAATCGTGTAGACGATGGAAGAAGAAAATGGTAAACGATCATTTAATCTTGTAGACGATGAGAAGAAAGGGAAGGAAAATGACAACGATATACGTGGTTCGGCTATTGAAGCCTATTCCATGGGAAGGAGAGAGTTTTATTAAGAGCTAAGTCACAGATTCTTTTCTTTTACAGATTTTTTTCAAGTTCTTCTTGAAGCTATGCATGCTGTATCTACAAAATTTGTAAATGAATATAAGTAGTTACAATAATTAACTGTAAAAATTAAAGAAATGTGAAATAGTTCTTGAATGTTGAATGTATGAGCTTATAATCTTCAATAACCAAGGCTAAAGGTCGGGAGAAAGAAGCCCGTTGTTGCTATGCCCAACACATAATTGCTCATATTATGATGATCCTTGATGGCTGTTTGATAGTGGAGTTTTTAACAAGAATTCATACCAAATCCCAGCCTTGTTGTGATGATCAAACTCATAATCCAAACAACTTTAATAAGTCCTTTAGCGCTATGTGGCTTGATGTATACCGTGACCTAACCATGTTGGAGAATCAACTTCCTTTCTTTGTTGTTCAAGCTCTATTTGACCACGTTCCAATACTAGATTGCATCCCCATTACAGAACTTATGGTAAAGCTTGTTTCCAATAAAGGTAGGTTGATAGGACAAAACTATAAGCTTCCTTGTGATGTTTTACCACAAAATGTCAACCATTTACTCCATTTGTTACGTTTTTTCGACGTTCCCACAAGCGATACATCTAAAGAGTACCGTGAAAACAAGGAGGAGTAAAAAGGTAACCTTATTTTTCCTCCCACTGTGACTCAACTCTATGAGGCAGGTGTTTATTGGACATAAGCTTCAAAAATGGGGTTTTAGAAATTCCACCTTTCAAAATTCACGACGACTTCGAAAGCTGTATGAGAAATTTGCTGGCATTTCAACATTCCTATGTAGAGGAGAATAATGAGAAGTATGTACTTCATAATCTTTCCTTCTTGAATGGTTTAATAAGCTCAAAGGAGGATGTGGACTTACTTTTGAGGGAAAGAATTATGATCAACTTTATCGGTGGCAGCCGTGAAGAAGCTTCAAAATTGTTCAACAATTTATGTAAATATAATCCAAATCCATCTTCTTACTACAATCGTATTAGTAAAAACTTACATGCTAACTGCAGGAAATGGTGGCCTCGTTCCATAGCTACAGTCAAATGTGACTATTTCAATACTCCATGGTCTTATATCTCCTTCTTTGCTGCCATCTTTCTCATTATCCTCACTTTCCTTCAAACCTTTTTTTCTATTCTTCACTAATTTAATGTCTTCCTTGTTAGTTTCTTCTTTTTAACTTTATTGAGTATATGCAGCTCTAAATTAGAAAGCCTTCTTGTAATCTGTATATTCCTCTCATACCTTTTATAATACAAGTATTCTCTTACCTTATAATAAAAAGAAAAACATTACTGTCTTGCTCCTTTGTTAGAAATTAAGCTAGATACATAATAGATAATACATTTCTAGACAAATTTTCAAATACATGAATTTCTAATTTCTAGATACATGCACTTCTAGATACATATAATTGTTCAAGTACATGAATGATATTTATACATGTAATTCATTTATTTTGTGTTTTTTAGGAAACATCTCTTGAGTACTATATAAAGGGTTCATTTCCTTCTTTTGTAATTAACTGAAGGAAGACAATCAAATCAATATAGAAAATTGAATTTCAAGAGAACAATATTCTTCTCTTGTATGTTCTTGAGTTTTGAGAACAAGTTTCTTCTCTTCAAAGTTTGTGTGATTTAGAGTGAATTTTAGTGTGGACTCGTCAACGCTTACAACAAAGTGGTATCAGAGCCTTAACTTCCTCGTTTTGAGGGAAGAAATTATAGACGGTTGAGTCAACAAATGAAGGTTCTTTATAGATCTCAAGATCTTTGGGATATTGTTGATAGAAGATATTTGAAGCTTGAAAGGGAGAATTGTCTTTCACAACAAGAACTCAATGAGTTGAGAGATGATAGAAAAAAAAAATGATAAAAAGACATTACTTTTTATCTACCAAGATCTAGATAAAAATATTTTTGAAAGGCAGGAGTCTTGACTTCTAAATCGGCATGGGATGCATTGCAGAATTTGTACAAAGGAGAAGAAAAAATAAAATTGGTATGATTACAGACACTTCGAGCTGAATTTGATACCATTTAAATGAGGGATGTTGAAACTACTGAAGAATTTTTCAACCGTGTTCTCTTAATTGTTAGTCAATTGAGATCAAATAGAGAAACAATTAAAGATTAAAGAGTAGTTGAAAAGATCCTTAGAAGCATGACATAAAGGTATGAGCATATTGTTGTTGCAATTGAAGAATCCAAAGATTTATCAATTCTCTTCATCAATAGCTTAATGGAATCTCTTCAATCCCATGAGCTCAAGTTGAAGTGATTTGATTTTACTCCTTTAGAAGAAGCTTTTCATATGCAAACCTCTTCTAAAGGGAGATCAGGTGGAAGAAGATGTGGACTGTAACATTCGATCCTTCACATGATTCCTTAGGTGGAGAGAAGAGCTTAGAGTTCAAATTTTGAAAGGGAAAAATTTTAACTAAGTACCTACAACTATGTCTTGGGAAGAAGAAAAATTTCTAATTGTTGAAGGCATAGTAGTTTGGAGTAAAAAATTTGGCTAATGTCCAAATTATGTTATGAGAAGAAGAGTTGGATTCATAGAATAGGAGAGGATGGAGAATCTTGGATGAGTTTAACGCATGGTGCAGTAGAAGAAATAGGTAATAGCGTAGTAAGTCGTAGCATGGTACATTGGACATATAGTAGATGCATCCAAGGGGAGATTTTGGACAAAATTTGGCTGTTTATAGGATATTGAAAGCTATGTTATAAAATTATGCTATAAGTTTTGGGAACTATGCTACGAACAAATTGTTGCACTAAAAATATGCGTTGATTTTAGTCTACACTAAGGTGTATTTGCATTATTAGCATTCTGCATCTAAGTGTAGTGAGTATGTGTCGATCATAATTTTTCTCGTTCTCAAGCTATGTGTAACCTAATTACAAGTTTTTTAGGGACACAGGGATTTTTATAACCAATCGAGATAGATAATTGTGAGTATGTGATAACGGAAAGAAATGCATGTTATTACAGTGCAAAGTTATAAAACAATGCAGGATTACGATGGTAAAAATATACAATACTGCGTCAAAAAGCATTAAGTTCACAACATTGCGATCGCATACGTCCAACGCATTAAAATAGCTAACTTATGTATTTTTGTGCAGGAAATGCATTGACGCATGGCAGAAATGCGATCCAAAGAAATTAACATCCGAGCGCATTAAGAGATTGCGACTGCAAGGCTATGTGATCGTTTGCGCTCGCGAATATTTGCTCAAGAAGGTGGCCGCATAGAGCCCGCGCATCAAGATGGGCGCATCTGGGTGAAAAACTTAATAAATCACGATGGGACAGAAAGCTGATGATGGTCGATTCCGAATTAAGTTGACAAGCCGTTAACGACCTATTGTAGCAAGTACACTCAACTTTTCGGTGACAAATATTCGGCGCATCAGATAGAGAATTAATGCCATCCCATGAGTGCAATCATAAGAGAGAAGAAGCCTTTCATCCTGAAGCTCTATAAATACCAAAGGCCACCTTTAGTGAAGGAGTTTGCTCAGTTTACATAATTTACCATATAGATAGGAGTAGCCTTGTTCATAGTTTTTTTTTTTTTTTACTTAGAAGGCGGAAGCGAGTGAAGGGAGATTACACCGAAAGATCATTCCGGTGAACTCGGAAGAGTGTCGGGAGCATCAAAATTAGAGAGAGGGCCCACTCTTGTAGAAGTAAGAACATCTTTTGAGCAGAATAGAGATAACAGTGTAAAAGCCTTGGGAAGCAAGGAATTGCTTCCAGGCTCTCTACCCTTGTTTTTCATTATCATTTTGTACTCTGAACCTATTTAAGGAAATGGAAATTACATCTTCATATCTGTTCACTCTCTGTACATTACACATGAGTAGCTAAATCTGTCGAATGGGTTGAGAAACACTTAGCTAGCATAACTTGGGATCTTCATTCTATGCGATTATCTTGTATTATGTATGTGTCATTCGTCCATTAGAGATACTCAGGAGGGTAGTCTAAGGATGAAATCTAGGCTTGGAAAAGTCAGATTATAATTTAGGCTCGGGAGAGTCGGATTAGAACCACATAATCAAGAGAAAGAAGCTTAGGAATAAGCTCTGTTTTCTATTAACGCATTGCATGCACCCTAAAGATAGGTTATGATTATATGTGGTCACCTTGTCCTTGTGTGCATCTTGCATCATCACATAGGCAAGAAATAGAGACTTAGGAATAATCTCTATAGAAATTATCGAATTCATCGCATGCATCCTAAAATTAGGAGCCATCGCATTTGCATTGGAAAATGATTTGCTGTCACATGAGTGTAGCGTGATCACATAGCGTCAACCCGTTCCATTGCACATTCAGTGTATCTGTCACATAATTACTCTTTTCTCAAATTCACCGTATTCTTTTTATACCTTAAACAACAAATCAACCAAACCATTCATTTAATTGTTACTGCAAAGTGATCGAAAATTACCATCGCATATTGTTTTCTTTAGTCCCTGTGTTCGAACCTAGGCTTACCAGGTAACTCAGTAGGATTTATACTTGGGTCTTACTAAGAAAAATTGTTTGCACAACGCATATTCCACCACCGCATTCTACTCCATTATTTCATCGCATAACAACACGCATCAGTATGCGGCAGAATTACAGATTTATAAGAATGAGGTAAAAAACATGTGATGGACTTAGTTTTAAACTGACAGAGATGCTCGTGAGAGATAATTGTAAAGAGAGATTATTGAAAACAACAGTCTTAATGTGAAGGTAAAATTTATGGAGAAGTCAGGGTAGGGGAGAAGATTAATACCACATCACCCAGCATTATTGCAGGAACTTATCTTGGCTCACAACTTCCAATTATCACATACCTTTTGGTGGCCAGCCACACTTATCATATCTCTATGATGTGTGAATGAAGTTGCTATGAACATAAGGTTGTTTTTATCTCTAAAAATACTTATTGCTTTACTTAATAAGTTCCACAATCGCTTTCCTTCTCAGAAGGCTAGTTATAGCTACTTGTCTCTATGAGTGTCATAGGCCAACATTTAAATGACTATGCATTAAGCAGAGAGGATAACTTCCTCATATTCTACTTAGCTCAAGATATCAAGCTTACCCCTTACCCTGTTGAGATTAGTGACTCATGGCAAAGTTTAAAATGAAAGCAAAGATTAATATTATTATGAATGAAGACATAATAATATTAAGGTAGAGGTAAGTTGTTGAATGTAGGTGAATAATTTCTTAAATTATAATGAAGTACAACACAAATTGATAAAAGAATAAGCTGAAGAGGTAGTTGGTAGCAATTTCTTACTCTCAATAGGTGAATATCTAGGTTGCTGATGTTGATATGGTTGAGCGAGATGAAGAAGGCCCTCTTAGACTCTTGCTCTAGTGAGAGTCCAATAATGAATCGGGGTGAGAATGATGGAGTTGGATTTCTCTCTCATAATTCACTAACCTTTAGATTGTAAATTTTCTAATGAACCCCTCTCATTCTTGGCATCAAGACTCTATTTATAGAGCCACACATTGTTCCTTGTTGGGATTTCCGCTTTGATAAGTTATCATCGTCTGATAGGTGCGAATGTCAACACTGTAACCATGGTCAACATTTTGGAAGCTTTGACAGAAAATCTGCAGGTACAGTTTCAGAGATCTCGAGACATGCGATCATCTGTTTGTTCATTGGAAGATCAACGCATGCAGCGTCTCCTACGGTCATCTACAAAATAAATACTTTTGGCACAATATGCTCATGATATGCGGTCAGCAGGTATTTTTAAGATACTTTAGCACAAGTTTGATATTTAGCATGAATTCTAAGCATGATTAACACATAATCTTCTTTCCTTCCTTCATTATTCTAAGAAAAATGCTACAATAACTTGTATTTCTACAAGTTATCATACCCCCAAATTTAGAATAATGCTTGTCCTTAAGCATATCTTATACTAAGAAAATTCACACTTACCCTACATCTTTACATTGTGCTGACTAGATTCCCAGAGTGCATTTAACTAATTGCAATCCTTTTTCAAGTCACCTATTTCTTTTGAATCTGGTCACTTCTCTAAGGAAATCTTTTCTTATTCCTGAATCCAGCAAACTTTAGCTCAAAAATATTTCCCTCATTTTAAATACTTTCATATCCCTTTTTCGTTCTGAAATGCATTCATTTGCAGTTATGAATATTTTGCATTTTACTTATTCAAATTGTAGGCAATGCATTGGACTTGGTTACACCCTTCGTTTCGGCTTGCCCTCACGAGTGTCATGCGAGCATCTAGCTATGGTTGTGTCCCAAGTTCAACTCAACTCTTATCTCGACTAAGTTTTAATTCCTGCTAAACAATGGAGTTGTCTTTATTTGATGACATTTAAATTGCATTGATCCTAGGGACCTACTTACGTTTTGGCCTAGCTGCATAGATGTCATGCGAAGTATCCAACTATGGGTAAGTACCTTCCCAACTTAAATCTTATCAGGTTGGGTTTTTCCCTTGTGTTAATAGTGAAGTTTATTTCAATTTTTTTTTTTTTTGATGAAGTAATTTATGAAAACGCAAAGCAAAATTTGAATGCATCTACCTAGATCCTTCCCACTCCCAAAGTTTTGAGAGTGGCAATGTTCTCATTGCACTTTAAGAAAAGTGAAAACAAACTAGTCAAAAATTTTGAAAAAGAGAGTTGAGTTAAGGCTTGCGCACATAAAAGATAAGATTGTTATGTTGGGGATGATGCCCTAAACTCTCGTGTCCTATAGTTTGTAAACACAGTTTTGAAAAAACTTTTGTGATGTATAATATATGATATTTTTGTCACTTATTGTCTTTGAACATTGGATTTTTTATTTTCTTTACCACAAACCAATAAACTAAAATCCGTGGTTGTCATTATGTAACTGAATCATGTATGTGGAGACATACAAATGGATCATGTCTTAAGTGATAACCAAAATGGTCTGTTGTATATAGATATAGGAGGGAAACCTTATCCTGATAACGCTACGGATGCGACCCACTTTGTAGAATATTTACAAGTGTTGTGACTTGCTACAAATGGTCTGATCCTGATTGTACATGTAGGGACATGCAAGCGATGACATTTATATACAAAGAGTTTGTATAAAACCTGACCACGAAGTGTTAACGTCTCGTTATATAATGCCATTCATGACAAAGACTTCACTTCATTAGGAAGAACATAGGTAACATGAACTTAATCCTGAGTAAGTTAGGAATTCCTACCTTTGAAGGTGGTCCTTTGATTTGGATGGGTGCGAGTGGCCTGATTGCTGACTCAAACCTACCAATTTGGGGATTCATTTGATTTGGGAGCTGGGAACTCAGCTACACAAGATGGAATTCACTCCTTCCCTAGGGGTAAGTAGATAGAATGCTCCCTTAAGGGCTGATCCAGTGGCTTGAACGATGTGGTGCCACACACCTTCTCATGGCTCAAGTGGTGTCCACACATAGTAGGACTATGTTGTATTATTAATTAGAGGGATCAGTGGTACTTAAGATGGTAAATTGGCCCAACTGTACTTACGAGCACCTGTGAAGGGTTATCGTACTGTTGATTGATTATATTCGATGGACACAGAAATATATTTGTGGTAAGAAGAGTTCAGTTGTTGGTCTTTAGTGGAATGTCTGGCAGTTAACGGATGGTGGATCTCGTGGCTAAAGTGTTTAGTCAGCTATTCACATACCATTGGAGCTTCGAGCCATAGATCCATAAGGTCCCCTTGGTAGCTCAATGAATTCAAGTTGAGAATCAGTTTTTGGGTCAGTTTGAAATGTTCAAATTGACAAGAGGGAGTTCGATTATATATGATATGATTGAACTAGTTAATTATATATGATATAATTGACTTTATGTATGAGATACATTAATTTGGAGGAAAATGATATAAATATGATTTATATTTAGTGGAGAAGAAAACACTATGGTATATATGTGATATAAACCATAGGTTAATGAATATAATATGATTATAATTATTGTTTTAATTTGACAATTAAAGGATAATTGTGCCCACCGTTTTCTCCGTAACCATGCGTTAGTGGGAGGTTTGATTCAATTTTTGTAACTGAAGAATAAAATGAAAATCGTTTTCATTTTGCAAAATATTAAGTAATTCTCTCACGCATAGTGTATACTTCCCATCGCATAGCAAACCGAGAGACTATACGATAGCTCAAAGTTAATACACGATCGTATACACGCACGCATCTTTCTAAACGATCGCCTAAGTTTTACTAAACGATCCTCTAGCACTGAGCATTTACTAAACGATCGTCTATACGATCACAACCTATTTACTACACGATCATGTAAATTCTTCTAAATGATCAAGCATTGTCTATATGGACTCTGTCTTTCTTCCACTTGCTTGGTCATTGTATACGATCTTCATATCCTCCTCCCCTCTACCAAATTCCAACGGAGGTCACTCTTTGGATTCTCACATCGAAAATACTGAGGATTCTAAGTGATGGTGTCATCCCCATTCTTCTGTTCATGTGGAGGTCGTTCGTGAGTAGACGACCGGTGTTTTGGTGAATGATTTCTTGGACGTTCCGGCAAGAGCGAGAGCATCAGTTCGTTTGGAGAGAGTGAGACTTTAGTGAATGATTGCTTGGACGTTTCGGCTAGACGACATCTTCACCTGTAAGAGCAGAAGTGAAGATGCCATTCTAATCTATCGAGAGAAGGTTAGAATGGCATCTTCATTTCTGCTCTCACAGGTGAAGATGCCATCTAGTATGCTTTAGCTAAACATCTTTAATTCTTTAGCACAGATTAAGTTACTTGTTTAATTCATATTAATCACCAAGGGATTAAGAAAACATCATAGAGAAAATGATTTAGGGAGGAATGGAAATAGACAAAGAAGTGGAAATGGAAATGATCAAGACATCAATAATACTATTTAGCGTCGAATGAAAAGATTAAGACAATGGAATACAATTGATGAAGGAGAGTTAGAAACAAATACAAATAAGCGTCGACGTCTTGGCATAGATCTAGAATGGAAAATTGCTTGCCGATGTCGATGGAGTGAATGGATGGATGAGCTTCCTTCTCAGGCTTGCTAAATCGGTAGATGGAATCTAACTACAGACCTTCTCGGTAGGGATTTGACAGAATTGCACTGAGACTCACCTCTCGGCCTTGTCTCTTCCCTGCCCAGATTTTCTTCGATCAGCACTCAGATCAGCTCTCTCTTAATAGCCTCGTATCAATTAACCCATATCAAGTATCTCTTCTCTGAATTCTATGGGGGTATTTATAGGTGAAAAGCTTTGACTTTTGGTTTGTGGACCCCACTTATGTTATGGAAATTCCAAAGATGGAGGAATAAATATTCCTTCTGTTATGCAATCAGACCGTCAAATCTGCACAACAGTTAGTTGTACATGTGTCGTAATCCTCCGCCTTTGCGTTACTCATTTGCATCTTTCGATCATGTGCTCACATGCGGTGTTGTTTTTATTACCGCATGCGGTTGAAATTCAGCTCTGGATTGACTGTCGCATTGCGTCGTCATTGCATTAATCGTCTCTTCATGATTGATTGACGGGTGCAATATGACAGAGATGCATTGTTCAGTTTCTCGTTGAGCCTTGATTGCAAGCGGTGACTTGGTTTCCTACAAAACAGAGTAGAAATATCCTCTTCTACCATCTTAATGATGCTAGTAGGTATATTTGTGATAATTTATAATTATTGTATTTCTTAGCTAATTTTCATAAAATCAACGCATATTTTCTCTCTTTTGGCCACAATATCTGAATAAGGCAGTATAAATAACTTGTATTTCTACAGGTTATCACACCCCCAAACGTAGATATATGCTTGTCCTCAAGCATATATTCGACTAAAGCAATAAAGCTCAATTCCTATCCTATATTTTTGCGTCGATTGGTTGCTCCGAATGTTACACTTAGGCACATTACTTGACAATGCAATTTCCTCCTATCATTGCTATTTCTTAACAAAGCTCTACTTTATTCTTCTATATAACAAATTTATGCTAAAAAATTCTTTTCTAGTTTTTAAAATAGAATGTTTACCTATTCTTTGTCAAAATAACTCGATGTATCCATATGTGGTGGTCAAACTTTGCATCATTTACTTAGAGACTGTTGGTCATGGTTACACTCTTCGTTCTCGCTTGTTCTCATGGGTGTCATGCAAACATCCAACTACGATTGTGTGCCAATTTTCCAACTTTAACTCATGATAATCAGAAGAGTTGTCTCTTGCATATATTTTTCTTTTCTTTTTCTTTTTCATTTTCATTCTGCGTTGTTCTTGGAGACCCACCTTCGTTTTGACTTGCTCCCATGGGTGTCATGCGAACATCCAACTACGAGCAGGTTCTTTTCACAACTAGCTCTTATCATGTTGGGATTATTTTTGAGGTTTTCCCTTGCGCTGACATTGGAGCTTTGTATGAAAATTTATTTATTTTTTTTTTTTTATTTTTTTTTTTTTTGGAAATGAATGCATTTTCTTAATGACCGCATATTCTTGATCTCATATGCTCAGACCTTCCCCACCGCTAAATTTAGAGATGCGCAATATCCTTATTACGTTATTTGGATAGACTAGACAAACACTTAGAAAAAAAAATTCAAAAAGAAGGTTTGAGCAGAACTTTGAAAGATAAAAGGTAAAGTACTGCTAAGCTAAGAATTAACTAAGTGTTAGTCAGATTTTACAAAGTATGAGAAATGTTACTAAGTATAAACATATTATACATCATGGCAGCGCAATGAATAACGCAAAAGTAAAAGATCAAGAACATTGCAAATATTGACAAAGGATGATAAAGAAAAAGGCACAGGCAAATGGAGAGAATATTTACTTAATTTTATTGAATATTAACAAAGTATACAAAGAATTAAAAATTAACGCAAAACAAAAATTGTCGCCTGTACAAAGAATCAAAGAATTTCGTTAACTTAGAAGAATAATGAGTTGAATAAAAAAATAATGAATGGCCACAAAAAAATGGAAAGATCATTGCTGAGGAGTAGGAGGATCTGGAGGAGGGTTTGGAGGTGGTGCTAAGGGAGCTTCTCCAAAATTCAGTTGCTGCCTGAGATATGGAGGCACCATGGGACCATGAAGATATGCTGTGAGAAAATTGAAGTACTCATGGTTTCGCTCCGCAATCTGTCTATGATGACGATGGACCTTATAAATATTGCATTGAATATTGATCAACGCCTCCCTAGATGTAGCAGCATTGTGCTGTATATCATCGATTTGCTCCATTACCACATCAAATCTCCAATTGAAGAAGTCTTGTTGTTGAGCAGAGAGTTGCTGTTGTTGGGAAAAGAGGGACCGCATTTCAGCTAACTTAGCAGCCAAGGAAGGGATGGAAGGTTGTGCCTGCGATGTCTCGCCAACATTGTTTTAGGGTTGGGCAAAGGTGCCTTCACCCAAATCGTATGGGTCATCAATATGCGGTGGTGGAATGGAATGTTGCGGTGATGATGTTGCAGGTGAGTAGACTGGTGAGTATGCGGTTGGAGAATTTGGAGTGAGAAGAAGGTTGGTGAAGTGCTCATGGAGTGGAGAAGAAGGTTGTGCGTTTGGGCTCGAAGGGCTTGGAGGGCGGATTACTAAGGGTAAAGGGTCCAAAGGTTCTGTTTCTTGCGATGGTAATTCTTGGACCTTTTCTTTTCCCTTATCATTTCTGCACTGTCTCTTTGGCCTTGGTTCTTGCGGTGCATTGAGATCGATTGCGGGCCTCTTTAAAGGTAACTCTGGGCAATGTAGGAAGTCTTTGAGGAGCAACCTCAGGATTTTGATATTGATGAGGCCGTGAACTTCTTGCATGGGTTCTTCCTCAATTCCTACCCCCATTAACAGGCACAGACTTGAGATAGTCCATGGAAAGAAGTATTGTCCTCTAAGTGCCCCACAAAGCCTTGAATTTGACTTGCGATCAACTGACCCACATCGATTGGAATTCCGCGCGCAATGCAATATGTGGCCATAACTCGATCCCTTGAAATGGTCTTGTCATAGGAAGTTGGGATCAGCCACTTTTTAACCAGATAAACCCAAAGCCTTGCCTCTAGAAGCAGAGTCTTGGATGCCAGGGTCTTGATGCCTTTTAAAGAAACCGTCCACTTCGTGCCCGGTTGCATTAATACTCGCAGCGTATCTTCCATCTGCTGTTCTGTGGGATCATCAATGATTTTGTTGCCCGGTGCACTCGGGTTATCCTTCATTTGGTATAGTTCATTGATGTCCCTTGTGCTGAAAGACACTGTTTGCCATTTTTATGGTCACCACCTCCTTGGTGCCACGCAGCCGTCCATGGTAGAAGTCACGCACTACCTTTGGAACCACAATGGCTGTGCACTGGCAAAATGTGTGCCAACCATGTTCCACGATCACACTTGTGACGAGATCTGGTAATGGCATTGGCGCAGGGTAAAAGCCCATCTCTATCAACAAATCGTTATTTTCTTTCTTTCTTGATGGATGCACCTTTGCCAATGCGGGCTTGTTGCTTTCTGTGACCATTTTACCCTTTCCTTTGGCCAATGCAAGGCGGGATTATTGCCTTTGTTTTCTTTCTCATTTCTTGCGTTGTTCCTCCTTCTCTCGCTCGGCAAGTTCCTAGCCCTTCTTCTTATTTAAGCACTGCCTGCTGGCTTCGTGCTTCTTCTCCTTATCTTCTCTCATTTTTCTGTCTTCTTCTGCCTTCTTTTCTTCTCTTCTTCTTCTTCTTCCCTCTCTTTTTTTTTTTAACTCTTCCACAAACTGTTCAGAGGCCAACAAAAGGCGTTGTTCCTCTTCGAGCCGCCTTATTTCTTCAAGCCTTGAGATCTCGTTATTGCGGCGAACTTCCTCATCATGCAGTCTTCTTCTTCTATCACCTTCTACGGTGATGAGTTTTGCCCGCTCATTTTCTCTTCCTCTTCCTTTCTCCTCCTTTCTTTTTCCTCTAATGTGATGATCAATCTTTGAGGATCAACAGTAGAACCTTGCGGCGCATTCTCCCTGCGATACCCATCAAGGGGGTACCTTCTCCTTCTTCACCTTCGTCGGTCGCAACCGCTTGCATTGTTTCAGGTTGTGCCGGCTCCATTAATTACATTGTTTCCCCCCTGTCCTCCCTTATGGAGGTTGATTCTTCATCCTTTTCTGGGCTCGCAGCCCTTTTCTTCTTTTCTTCTTCTTTTCTCAGACGTCTTTCCTCACGTCGGCGCTCTCTTTTTTCTTCCTTTTATTTCCTCTTCCTTTCCTTCTTGGCTTCCTCATCTTTGTCATCATCCTCATTTTCCTTATTCTTTTTCTCCTTGCGATGATGAGAAGACTCAGCCTCTCCAGCCTTTCTCCCTTTGCTTTTCTTATTCTTCTTTTTCTCTTCAACTACTTCTGGTTGCGTCTCCACTGCAACCTCATCCATCGCAACTTCAGCCACCACCACAACTCTGAAGTGTCCGTCATAGGTTTCTGCATTGGTAGTCACCTCAGGAGTCTCTAAGGCCAGAGTGCCTTTTTCTCCTCCTCTTCATTCATCACTGCCTCCGGCACCACCACTTCTTCATTCATTACCACCGTAACCTCCTCCGTAGATAGTGGTTGGTTTACAACCCCTGCCTGGGGTAATCCTCCTCCTTGCTCCAAATGACTCAGAATATTGCCAAATATTTCCTTGTCATCGGGCCTCTTCTTCTCGCTCTCAGTTGAGACGGCTGGAGTTAGAACTGGGGTACTTTCAGTGTTGTGCCCCCTTTTGAGCTGAGGAGGCCAGACGGATAATGGGTTTCTCCAGGTTCTACTGGCGATTCTCGAGACGGTGTGGGGTTGGGTAGCAAGTCTGCGACTAGCAACGAGGAATGCTGCCTCTCGCATGGCGATTTGGTCAGAGGAAGGGGTTGAGGGTGAGGCAGAGTGTTGGGAAGCTTGGTCGGCCATGGATGATAAGCTTGGGAGAACTGGAAAGGTCGCTGGGGTTTCTGGGAAGAAGAGAGCTCTTTATGCTGGGTGCTAGGGTTTTCAGTTTGCAAAATGAGGTAAAAAGTTAACAGACGGGGAAGGGTTCTTATTTATAGGTTGGGTCATAGTGGGCCCAATGCGGTTTTTGCAGTGATAGGCCTCGAGACACTCAAAAGACCCATCGCTCGAACTTCCCCCATTTATGAAATTTTAGAAAAATGTCCTTTCGTCTGCAGAATCATCATTGCTTTGGGATACGAAACGATTGGGCTTCTCAGTTTATAAAAAGAATTTTTTTCTTTAATATTTTATTCGAATGGACACAAGGTAAAGATTAACGCAATGTGTCCACCAATGCAAATGCATCTTCACAGAGGACGGGCAACAATGCATGTATCCCCGCAACACACACCCCTTAACTAAACACATTTTTGGAGGATCGGGCGCACGACATTTCTACCAACGCATCACTACCTCAACATAGTGCATTTACCTAAGGNCACATTTTTGGAGGATCGGGCGCACGACATTTCTACCAACGCATCACTACCTCAACATAGTGCATTTACCTAAGGACAGACAAAGGACATATACGCACGCAACACACCCCTCAGCTTCAATGCATTTGAGTTGGATGAATGCAAAGTGTATCTTGTTGATTCAAGATGCGTCCATTATCACCATGCATACCGAATGTTGATTGTTTTATTTTTATTAAATATGTTTTTTTTCTTTTTTTTTTCATCAACGCAAGTTGCTATGACTTGCGACAATAAATTTCTCTTTTTTTTTCATCAACGCAAGTTGCTATGCTATAGGTAGGCATTTTCTCAATCGCTTCACTAAAAGGAATGTTAACATGTAATTGGTTTAACAAAGATAGGAAGCATTGGTACTATACCTCTTCATTTTTCTTCTTCTATAGCATTTGAGGGAAGGGTGGTAACTGGACTTTCACGATTCCTGTTTCATCTGACTTTGAGGTTGACGCAACCTCAGGTTCTACTGTTTCATTTTCTTTTTCTTCTTCCCGTGTTACCATAATTGCAAGTTCAGCTGCGATGGAGGTTGATCTGTTCTGCTCCTTTTTTTCTCCTTCCACCGTCTTTTCACTACGCAATGTCACCACATGACATTGCTCCTTACCTGAACACCCTGGGTTGCATGGAAGCTTAGTTGAACTTGGCAGCGCCCCTTGCGGTCTACTTTTGAGCTCATTTGTAATCTGGCCCATTTGTAATTCAAGGTTGCAGATGGATGTAGTTTGACTTTGAAGCACCATCTCATTTTTCTCTATTTATTGCTTCAATAGGCCTTCTAGGGAAGAAGATTGCAGTGGTTGTTGTGAGCTATTTGCTTGGTTGCTCTGTTGACCGTTGCTCTGTTGACAATCCTCCATCGCGTGCCCATCACCGCAAGTCGCACACCTTGGATGTTTTGACTTATTGTATTGATTTGCCTACCTTGCGGTGTTGGGCTGTTGATTGTCATTCCTTAAATCAAATTCATCATTGTGGTCATTTGGTTTTCCAATGAAACAATAGCACCATTATTTATGTCAGATCTTTGAGACTTAATCTCTGGTCGCTCTCCCTCCAGTCTTCATGATTCTTGGAGATGCGATCCAGGATAATCTTCACTTCATCATAAGTCTTGTCAAGCAGACCACTAGCTATTGGCAGCGGTCTACGATGTAGGATTTAAACCGTGGTAGAAAATTTCCATCTGAAGGCAGTCTGGTAGCCCCTTATGCGAATAATCTCGGACCAACCTTTTAAACCTCTCCAGGCATCGCTGAGCGATTCGTCCATATCTTGTTCAAAATTATTAATAAGCTTTCTTCGTCTTGCATTCTCTGTATGTGGGAAATACTTCTTCATAAACTTCTCCACCACCTGCTCCCAAGAAGTGATCTCTCCTGGTTCGAGCGAATACGCCCATTTCCTAGCTTGATCACAGAGAAATGGGAACAACATTAGTCGAACCTCCTCAGCCAAGATATTCGGGAACACAAAATTATTGCAGATTTCAATAAAACTTCAAAGATAGACATGTGGAACCTCGCCATGTCTTCCTCCGGTTTCATTTCAAATCTACTTCCGTCTAAGGCAAGCCTCATGATTCCTAGAGAGAAATCATAGAGGTTTGGCGATGCATAGTCCCTAATGGGCCTACTGTAATCGTTGGCCAACAAAATTGAATTTGCAATGACATTGTTGTTGTTTGTTGCTTCATTCCTAGGCTGCTCCGCCATCTCTTCTTTATCGAATTGTGGTTGCTGTTGGGGGTTTCTTAGTCTTCTTTGAAATGTTCTCTCAATCTCTGGGTCGTAGTTCGCCAGAGATTGAGAGTTCTACAAAGAATTCACAAAAAATTACCGTTAACAACTATTTTGCCGAAGTCCCCAGCAACGGCAGCAAAAACTTGATGCGTGGTTTTATTAAGTATGGAATATGGATGATATGTGTTGATGGATAACGTTGTGCACTCAAGTTTCCCCAGCGAAATCCAAGTGTAAATTCCTCTGAGTTTCCTGGTAAGTCTAGGGTCGATCATAGGGAATTGTGAAAATAGTTTGCGTTGATAATTTTCTTATAAAAACTTTTGGTAACCGGGTAAATAATTGAAGTGGTTGGTTTGTTGTTGTGTTGATAAAAATAATAATAAATGCGGTAGAGTTTGAAAAGGGTTGGCAACGGGAAATACGATGAATATGCGGTGAATGGGTTGAGAGGGGTTTCGGTTAACACTCCCTAGGTTGCGTTCATGCCTTGCGATCATGCAACATGCATACAATAGTAAACCACCTCTCGGCATGAACGCCACAACTTCTAAGGCTAGAACGCATGCAACAAATATGTGATAAGTCTACAGGGTTTACACATAAACCTCTTTTTCTATTTATGCGATGACAACATGACATCCACACAAATATGCAACCGCATAATATCATTCCTATTCCTAGGATGCATGCGATGTAAGTTGATAAACAGAGCTTATCTCTAAGTCCCTATTTCTTGTTTATGCAGGCCTAATCTTGCTCTTTCAAGTCAGATTCTAACCTAGCTCTCTCGAGCAACTCTAAAGGGACGTTTCGCACAACATAAAACAAGACAATCGCAAGCAATGAACTTCCTAGATCATGTTAGCTTAGTTCCTCTCAACCCATTCAACTAGTTTAGCTACTCATGCATATTAAGAGAGTGAGCAGATGTAAAAATATAAGTTCCATTGAATAGATAAAAGATGAAGTACAAAATAACAATGCAAGTACAGTAAAGAGCCTGGAGCAATTCTTGCCACCAGTTGTTACACTGTTCTACTCTTGCTCTAAAGATATTCTCACTTTTGCAAGAGTCAACCCGCTCTCTGCTCTTACGCCCCAAGGTCCTTTCTCGAGTTGCCTTAGATGATCTCCGGCATCACCACTCTTCTTTAGCTCCGCCGTGAAATGGAAAGGAAAACTATGAACAAAAGTGTGAACTTGTAAAGTGATGAAGTAATCGACTGCGTAACCCCTTCTCTAAAGAATGCACTTGGTATTTATAGGGCATCAAAGGTGAAAGGCGGTTTCTCTCTCCTGGTTGTACAGATGGGACAACTTTAATTCCTGACTGATGCGTCGGATAGTTGTCACCGATAAAGCTGGATGTATTTTGTGACTGTTATCGGCTGTTAACTTAATTTGGATCTGACTGCTATCAGCTTTCTATCCCATCGATCTTATTGTCCTTTCGTCCAGATGCACCCACCATGTTGCAGTGATTCTTCTTGGGTGGATATTTGCGAGCACAATCAACGCAAAGTCTTGCGGTGAAGTTGCGCTCAACCGATGTATTCCTAAGATCGCATTCTTTGCATTGCGTTAACGCATTATTCTGCACAAAAATATAGAGATCAACTGCCCTAATGCGTTGGACTTATGCGACCGCAATATTGTAGAGTTTATGCTTAAGTGACGCAATTTTAACATATTCTATCAACGCAATCCAACATTGTTTAAGAACTCAGTACTATGATAACGTGCATTTCTGCCCGTTATCAATGTGCGACTTGCGGTGATGGGCATGCGATGGAGGATTGCCCGCAAAATCCACAGTTTGTTCATTTTGTAAAGAATAACCCCTTTTCAAACACCTACAATCCTGGGTGGAAAAACCACCCCAATTTTGCTTGGAAGAATCAACAACAAAATTTTCAATCTGTGGCACAAAAAGAAGGGCCAACAGGATTCTTTCAATGCAACAACAGTCAACAGAGCAACCAAGCAAGTGGCTCACAACAACCAATGCAATCTTCTTCCCTAGAGAACCTATTGAAGCAATATATAGAGGAAAATGAGGTAGTGCTTCAAAGTCAGGCTACATCCATTCGCAACTTCGAATTGCAAATGGGCCAAATTGCAAGTGGGCTGAAAAGTAGACTGCAAGGGGCGCTGCCAAATTCAACCTTGCTTCCACACAACCCAAGGGGATCAGGTAAGGAGCAATTTCAGGTTGTGACATTGCGCAGTGGAAAGACTGTGGAGGGAGAAAGAAAGGATTAGAGTAGAACAACTTCCATCGCAACTAAGCCCGAGATTGCGGTAATGCAAGAAGAAGATAGAGAAAACGAAGCCGTGGGACCTGAGATTGCATTGACCTCAAAGTCAAATGAAACAGGAACC
This sequence comes from Benincasa hispida, assembly GCF_009727055.1. Taxonomy (NCBI): domain Eukaryota; kingdom Viridiplantae; phylum Streptophyta; class Magnoliopsida; order Cucurbitales; family Cucurbitaceae; genus Benincasa; species Benincasa hispida. Next base: position 24,814,335 of record NC_052352.1, on the reverse strand, counting down.
GTGAAAATCCAGTTACCACACTTACCTCGGAGGCTAAAGAAGAAGAAAAACGAAGAGGTACGTACCAACGCTTCTTATCTATGTTAAAACAATTACATGTTAATATTCCTTTCAATGAAGCGATTGAGGAAATGCCTGCCTATGCCAAGTTTCTGAAGGACATGGTAACTAAGAAAAGAGGCACTGAAAAATTTGCCATGGTGGAACTAACGCAAAGTTCCAAATCTATTATCCCACCGAAGATGAGCGATCTTGGGAGCTTCACTATTCCTTGCTCCATAGGAGGACTCTATATTGAGCAAACCCTATGTGATTTAGGGGCCAACATAAATTTGATGCCGCTATCAATATTTCGACAATTAAATGTGGGGCAACTTGTGCCCACATCAGTGACTCTCCAATTGGCTGATAGATCTCTGGTTCATCCAGAAGAAAAGGTGACGTGTAACATCCCGCACCTTTTTTTTTATTATTTATTAATGATGTAATTTTTCTTTTTCAGTAATTGTCCTTATTTGAAGGGCATGTTTGGAATTTTTGAATTTAAAGTTTAAGCGCGAGGATTTAAGTGTTGGCATGGAAATTATTCAAATTATTCAATTTTTCAAACTCAATTTGGAAATTTATGGCAAGAATTTATTTCTTTTGGAAAAGGAAAGAAATTAAATGGTATAAAGTGGTTTAAGGAAAGAATTTAATTCGAGTTATACTATTTTCCTTTTATTATTATTATTATTATTAGTTTTTTTTTAAAAAAATAAAAATAAAAAGGAGCACCCACCCCCCATCTCCTTCATGCAATCTCTCTTGCTCGAGCGCCCCCACTCTCCTTGCCTTATCCGATCGCCGGACCTTTACCACCCCTCATAGCCATCTGACCACCGCCGAGCCCTCCTCACAACCCAGACTCACCCCCCTCACCAGATCCGGTAGGGGAACCCTCCTCACCAAATTTGGCAGACACGTCGTCGCCCACCGCTAGAGCCAGACCTGCCGCTGACCGCCATGCCTCCCTTAACCACCCATCGTGTTGATCTCGCCCAGCCGGTCTAAATCGCTGCTGCCACTCTAGCCCCTAACTGCCGCACTCCACCGCTGTCTACCAGTAGCTTGAGCCGCTACCGCCTCCAGCCAGGTTCTCCACCGTCCATCGCCGCGCTGCCTATTTTTTGCTGCGTGGGTCTTCGTTGGACGCTTAGTTTTTGGTAAGATCTATTTTTTGGTTGGGTTTCTTGAAAGGTTTTGGATGCCCACTAAGTTGGATTAAAGGTTAAATTAGTCACATTATTTTGATTTTAGATTTGAGCTCGGGAAACTACAGCCGCGACCGTCCAGCGGATTCAAGATCGTTCGACAAGAGTTTTGGTAAGAGTTATAGTCCTTATTGTTGGCTTGTGGGCATGCTTTGATTACTGAATTAAGTTGACTTAACCCTTGTATCTTTAAGGTTCCAAGTTGTCATCCATTAGGAGTTAAAATCTATTGGAATGAGATTTTGGAGTGATTGTTAATCAAGTTCCTTAGGTAAGCTTTTGGGTATTGTGGTTTTGACTCTGAGATGTCGCAATTATTTTTGGACTGAACCTTAATGGTTGTATCCTTATGTTAGGGTTGTTTCTTCAAACCGTGGTCATCGTTTGGTTGTTTGAGTTTATCTGTGGATTTTCGATTAAGGTAAGTAATCTTACCACTGGAACTGCCCACGGGCCAGGCTTTATTTGTATGCTAGCATGTTGAATGTATGTTATGGTAAATGTTAACATGTTGGTTGATAGTATGACCTGAATCAAGTATGTTCTGGCACGAGTTTGTTTTGTTTAAATATACACCTAGGCACTTGATCGTTAGTATGAGGTGTATGTATTTCCATATGTTGATATCTGATCTGCTGATGTTGAGGCATACTTGTATATTGTGGAGCTATGATGTTAAAGTATACAGGAATGTTGTATAATATGTTGTTGAGGATTATGTGTATGTGGTAGAGCCTTGGTATCGAGGATTACATGTATGTCATAGATTCGTACGGTGTTAATTTTTGAATGTTGAGACTGTGAGAATGTCCTCACTGATTAGTTAGATGCTCACCAGTTTGTGTTTCCTTCGGGATTCACCAGTTCGTGTTTCCTTCGGGATTCACCAGTTTTGTGTTTCCTTCGAGATTCACTAGTTTGTGTTTCCTTCGGGATTCACCAGTTTGTGTTTCCTTCGGGATTCACCAGTTTGTGTCTCCTTCGGGATTCACCAGTTTGTTTCTCCTTCGAGATTCACCAGTTTGTGTCTCCTTCGGGATCCACTAGTTTGTGTTTCCTACGGGATTCACCAAAGGTAGTGGGCATACTTAACTACAGTAGAATATGACTCAGTCTCTTACCTGTTTCATGTGTGTATATGTGCCATAGGTGGGTATCTAGAGGACATAGATGCCTAGCCTGACCCCAATGGTGGGGTTACTTACTGAGTATTTCATGCTCATCCTTTCTTATGTTGATGTTTCAGGTAAGGGTAGAGATGTACCGATGATGGCGCAGCGGAATTCGTGATCGTGCCACTGGGACTAGTTTTTACGCTTCTGCATCATGACATTTAGAGTCCTTATTTTTCCCTTAATGTTTAGTTTTACGGTTTTAAACTTATTATTAAGGATTATTTCTTTTATATACTTGTAATAGTCTTTACGAATTATGAGTACCCTATTATTGTTTTAACAATTGCATTTAATAAATGTCTTTTGAACTTTTCTTGTTTAATGAACATTTATTTCAACATAACTAAGCGTTGTTTTAAATTCTATGCATTCATTTATTTTAGTAACGGCCTAATCTAAGTCTTAGGGGGTCGGGTCATTAAATGAAGGACGTGCTGATCACGATTGATAAGTTTATTTTGCAAGCTGACTTCATCATCCAAGATTATAAGGCCGACAAAGATGTGCTCATCATTCTAGACGACCTTTCCTATCAACTGGTCGTGCTCAAATTGATGTGCACAAGGGAGAAATCACTTTGAGCATAAATGGACAGAAGCTCAAATTTAATATAATTCGTGCCATGAAATTTCCTGATGAGGAAGACATGCAAGATTCTGAAGATGACCTAAATTTGATTGAAGAAGAAAAGTCTGATGAAGAGTGTGAAGAGAGGATTCCAACACATCCGTAGCTGCTTGCAATGCGATCGTAGCAAAAAAAAAACAAAGAAGAAGGATCGATCACAACACAAAAAGAAGAGCTGAAGAAAGAAAGAAAAATAACACAACCTTCTCTTGTGGAACCACCAACACTCAAACTAAAAACCCTACCAGTGATAATTTCCTCTGCGCTTAACGAAGAATAAGAGAATGTGTTGACGAGAATTCTTAAGAAACATGTGCGAGCAATCGATTGGACGCTCGCTGACATTAGAGGAATTAGCCCCGCGTACTGCATGCACCACATTCGTCTGGAGCACGACCACAAATCAACTATTGAAAATCAACGCAGACTTAACCCTGCGATGAAGGAGGTCGTCAAAAAGGAGATTATCAAGTGGTTGGATGCGGGCATTATTTATCCAATTGCAGATAGCACGTGGGTTAGCACCGTGCAATGTGTGCCGAAGAAAGGCAGAATGACGGTAGTCCCCAATGAGAACAATGAATTAATACCGCAAAGAACCATGGCTGGATGGTGCATATGTATGGACTACCGAAAATTATTTATCCAAATGCTGGACAAATTAGCAAGGAACGATTTTTATTGCTTCTTGGATGGATATGTCGGGTACAATCAAATCATGATAGCTCCTGAAGACCAAGACAAGACCACATTCACCTGCCCATATGGGACATTTGCTTTTTGCCACATGCCGTTTGGCCTCTGCAATGCGCCAAGCACGTTCCAAAGGTGCATGATGGCGATCTTTTCAGATTATCTCCAGGATTCAGTAGAAATATTTATGAATGACTTCTTTGTTTATGGGAACACGTATGAAGTCTGCCTAGCCAATTTGGAGAAAATCCTGAAGAGATGAGCTTGGTGCTCAACTGGGAAAAATGTCACATCATGGGGAAAGAGGGTATATTGTTGGGACAGAAAATCTCCTGGAAAGGATTGGAAGTGGACAAAGAAAAGATTGACGCAATTGAAAAGCTTCCACCTCCAACCAACATGAAGGCTTTGCAAAGCTTCTTGGGGCATGCTGGATTCTATAGACGATTCGTCAAGGACTTTTCTAAAATAGCGACCACTGAGTGCGCGATTAGAGGCGGAAAGAAAGTTTGAATTTGACAACAATTGCCTCGACGCATTCAGAATTTTAAAAGATGCGCTGATTACCGTACCTGTCTTGATGGCGCCAGATTGGATACTCCCATTCGAACTCATGTGCAATGCAAGCGGGTATACGATGGGAGCTTCATTAGCGCAAAAGAAGAAAACTATTTTGCAACCCATCGCATATTCGAGTAAAACTCTGAACCCTGCTCAACTCAATTATACCATAAAAAGAACTCCTGGCTGTGATTTTTGCGTTGGAAAAATTTTGGGCATATCTATTGGGAACTAAGGTACTCATTCACACTGATCACTTGCCAATCAAATATTTGATGACAAAAAAGGATGCAAAGCCAAGGTTGATCAGATGGGTTCTCCTCCTTCAAGAATTTGACATCGAGATAATTGATCGGAAGGGGACAAAGAATTAAGTTGCGGATCACTTATTTAGACCGGAAAATCCCGAGGTTGACCGCAATGAATCTGAAGTGAATGTTGTGTTTCCGAACGAATAGCTGTTCCACATAGAAGAACTGCCCTGGTATGCGAACATCGTTTATTATTTGGTTTGTGAATATTTTCCTAAAGATTATACCTACCATTAACAGAAGAAGCTCATGCATGAATGCAAACATTATTATTGGGATGAGCCGAATCTGTATAAAAGAGGTACAGACCAAATTATTCGATTATGCGTACCAGATGCTACTCAACAACACATATTGTTACAATGCCACGATTCACCATATGGAGGGCACTTTGGAGGACAACGTACTGCAGCCAAAATTTTGCAAAGTGGATTCTTTTGGCCTTTGTTATTTAAGGATGTTGCTGACTACACAATGAAATGTGATCGGTGTCAACGCACCGGTAACATTTCATGGAAGAACACAATGCCTATGAACACTATCTTGGAGCTAGAATTATTTGACGTTTGGGGGATTGATTTCATAGGGGCCATTCCCTCCTTTGCATGGTAAGCACTATATTTTATTGGCCGTCGATTATATCTCCAAGTAGGTAGAGGCGATAGCATGCGCCGCAAGTGATGCGGCGGTAGTCTCCTAATTCCTCAAGAAGAATATTTTCACTCGTTTTGGCACTCCCCGTGCCATCATAAGTGATGAAGGATCACACTTTGTCAATCACAATATCAGGGAGCTACTGCACAAGTACAATATCCTCTATAAGGTGGCTACCGTATACCATCCACAAATAAATGGCCAGGCTGAAATGTCCAATCGTGAAATCAAATTGATACTTGAGAAGGTAGTAAAACCTTCGCGAAAGGATTGGGCAATGAAGCTTGATGATGCGTTATGGGCATACTGGACCGCATTTAAGACATCTATAGTATGTCCCCGTATGCGTTGGTATTTGGCAAGGCGTGTCATTTTCCTTTGGAGTTGGAGTATAAAGCATTGTGAGCGGTCAAGAAATAGAATTTTGATTTGAAGAAAGCAGGGGAAGTGCGAAAACTATAGCTAGTCGAGCTAGAAGAATGAAGGATCAACGCATATGAGAATGCAAAGATTTATAAAGAGCGCACCAAACACTGGCATGATAAACGCATATGCGCTAGAAACCTCCAAATCGGGCAGAAGGTCTTACTCTTCAATTCAAGATTGCGGCTCTTTCCAGGAAAATTAAAATCACGTTGGTCCGGTCCCTTCATCATCAAAGAAGTATTTCCACATGGTGCGATGGAACTGATCACCAAGGATGGCAGTCTAACATTTAAAGAATGAACAACGGATAAAGGCATATTGCGGAGAAGATTTCCAGAGAGAAACAGTATCTGCAAAGTTTAAAAACCCGGACTATCCCTTACTCAACTCTTGAACAACTCTTCGTCATTTTACTATTCTCAGTATTTCACTTATTTCTCTTAAAAAAAAAAAACTTGTTGTTTTGTTTTAACATCATTTGACCCTCTTTTTGTCTATTTACAAGGATTAAGGCACAAGATTGCGGAGATATTACAAGAAGAAGCAAATGATCTGATTCCATCACTGCAATCCACAGAAGCAAAGATCGCTGCAAGGATGGATGCATCAATACTCAATGCGGACGACAGCGCAAAATTTGGGGGTGTACTGTTCCTTATCTTTATTTCAAATTTTGCACTATCACATTGCATTTTATTTTTCAGTGTTTTATCATCGCATCCTCCCTGACTACCGTAATCATTTTTCGAGTAGATAAATTTAGCAGTTTATCGCATTCTGTTTCTTCACCAAGTATGATTTCAATGATGAAAAATATGCTTCTACCTCTTTCGTATATACTAGAGTCAACTTAAATCTTTAGATAGTCACATCATGAAGTTCTCGAAGTTTGGGGTTTACTAGCTTTCTTTCAAACTCTCTTTACAACGCATTCTATGACCATCGCATGACTTATTTTAACTTTTGGCAATGAAGACATTGCCACATTTTAAAGTTGGGGGTGGGGTAATTGTTTCCAACATTTTGACTTTTTATGATTTTTTTCATGTTGACTAATTCTGTCCTCTCGAGCATGAATCCGAATTCATTTTCTCGAAATTCAAGTCTATTTGAATATAAGGTTGGTCAAATTTTGACTTTTTAAAGTCAAAAGTCAACTTTTTGACTTTTTACATCTTTGACCATTTCCATTATTTCTCAGCTTTCAAATATGAACGTATTCATATTTTTTATATTTAAATCACATTTAAATATTAAAGCTATATCTCTAAACTGAAAACCGACCACTATATCACATATACTTGTCACTTTCTCTCTCTTCACCTAATTCGAATTATCCTATCATACTATTCTAAGTTTATTCCATATGAGCTAGTAGGGGAACCTAATGGACCTATAGATTATGGGCTCCAACGATCGGAGATTAGCTGGCTAAACTCTTTAGACAGAGCTAATCAACATTCGTTAACTAACGGGTCATTCCACTAGAGTCCCGTAGTTGCACTCCCTTCACTATAGCTATATTTGTGTCCATTTGATATAACCATGATTAGTAAGCTAATCCTTCACAGGTTGTTCGTAATCTCAGCTCGGTCATAAAAACCGTTTTGCCCCCAAGACTACATCTTGTTCCTTAAGTTCCATTGATCCTCTAATGAACAATTGGTTTAAGGTCCAACATATAAACTGAATCCCTTTCGAGCCAAGGAGAGGGTGGGGCCCCTTGTTCAAGACATAGATTCAGTACTAAAAGGAACAACCTATCTACTATCCCTATAACGGGTAGGAGTGAATTTCGTCTTACACCCTATGTTCCCAGCTATCCACCCGATCTTACCCCTGAAATGGGAGGCTTATTAGGCCTGCGATGATAAGCTACCCTCACCTATGCAGATCTAAGGATAATTCCGAGTGAATAGGAGTTCATAGTTAGCTCAGGATTAAGATTAAGTTACCTAGGTCATCAAGTAACGAAATAATCAGTTTTATACATAAAACGACATTTAGAATGTAAAAAGTGATAGGCAGATGCATATTTGGAATGACTTCCAAATCTGTCAAGTATTTCTTCAACCATACTGCTTTCTTTGCTGCTTCACAAGCAGCTATATATTCAACTTCCATTGTGGAGTCTGCAATACAGTTTTGCTTCACACTTCTCCACACTACTGCTCCTCCGTTAAGAGTGAACACTGATCCAGATGTAGACTTTCTAGCATCTTTATCAGTTTGAAAACCAGAGTCAGTGTATCCAGTAAGGATAAAATCCTTAGTACCATACACGAGCATGTAGTTCCTCGTTCTCCTAAGATACTTGACGGCAGTCCAATGATCATATCCAGAATTAGACTAATAGCTACTGACTATCCCTACTACGTAGCATATGTCAAGTATAGTACATAACATTGTATACATCAGGCTCCCTACTGCAGAAGCATAGGGAATGTGTCTCATATCCTCAACCTCTTGAGGTGTCTTAGGACATTGATCTTTTGAAAAATGAATTCCATATCTGTAAGGTAACAGACCTCTTTTGGAATTCTACATCTTAAACCTAGACAACATTTGTCTACATAAGTTGCTTGAGACATGGCTAGTGTTCTGTTCTTACAGTTCTGAATAATCTGAATCTTGAGAACATACTGTGCATTTCTTAAATCTTTCATTTGAAATTGCGTTGCTAGCCATTTCTTGATGTCAGTTAGGTAACCTACTTCATTCCTATTGAGTAGAATATCGCCAACATATAAAACTAAAGAACGCTATAGTAGAATTGACGATCTTCTTGTAAACACAAAGCTCGTCAACATTTTGTTCAAATCCATAAGATTTGATCATAGTATCAAATCTTATATTCCAAGATCTAGAAGCTTGTTTCAACCATAAATGGATTTTTGAAGCTTACAAACCTTTTGTTCTTGACCCTGTGCAATAAACCCCTCTGGTTGAGCCATATAGATACTTTCCTCAAGATTGCCGTTTAAAAAGGCTGTCTTGACATCCATCTACCAAATTTCATAGTCATAAAAGGTGGCAATGGATAAGAGTATTCTAATCGACTTAAGCATGGCAACGGGAGAGAAAGTTTCTTTATAGTCCACTCCCTCTCTCTGGGTATAACCCTTTACCACAAGTCGAGCCTTAAAAGTCTGTACATTACCGACTTGGTCTCGTTTTCTCTTGTAGATCCACTTACAACCAATTAGTTTTACATCATTTGGTTGATCTACAAGTTTCCAGAAAGAATTGAAGTGCATAAACTCCATTTCGACGTCCATGGCTTTGACCCACTAATCGCGGTCCACATATTTTATCGCCTATTTATAAGTCGATGGATCCTCTATGCCTTCATGAGATATGACGACTTGTGTTTCTGTTAAACCCAAGTAATGGTCAGGCTGATGAACAACCCTCCCACTACGTCGAGGTATTCTCAACTCTTGATAAGGATGTGACTAACCAGATGTACTAGTTTTATCTACTAGTTTAGTAGATGAACTAGCTCTATCTGTAGCATTTTTGGAAATTTCATTCAATAATAGTCTAGTGCGAGGTTGATGACTTCTTATATGGTCTTCCTCTGAGAATGTGGCATTTTTCGATACAAATACCTTATTCTCTTGAGGATCATAAAATAGACCACCTTTTGTTTCCTTTGGATAACCTACAAATAGGCATAGTTTTGAACGATGTTCCAATTTTTTAGGATTTTGCACCAACACGTGTCGGGCATCCCCAAATCCTAAAGTGACGTAAACTGCCTTTACCCCTTTCCATAGCTCATAAGGTGTTTCTGAAACACTTTTAGAGGGAACGTTATTCAAAATATAGACAGCAATCTCTAATGCATGTCCCTAAAAGGAATCAGGTAACTCAGCACAGCTCATTATTGAGCGACTCATGTCCAACGAGGTTTTGTTTCTTCTTTCAGATATACCATTCTGCTGTGGCATATTAGGTACAGAGAGTTATGACTTGATTCCGTGTTCTATCATATAGTCCTGGAATCTTAAGTCCATGTACTCCCCACCTCGATCTGATCGTAGTGTCTTAATTATTTTACCTAACTAGTTTCTCAACCTCAGCCTTATACTCTTTGAACTTTTCAAAGGAATCAGACTTGTTATGCATTAGGTAAATATGACCATACCTTGAATAATCATCAATAAAACTGGATGAAATATTCATACCCACCTCGAGCTTTTGACATTCATCGGTCCACAGAGGTCCGAATTATACGAGCTCTAAGGGTATTGTGGCTCTGAGACCTTTTTCAAGTAAAAGATCTTTTAGTCATTTTTCCCTCAAGACAAGACTCATATGGAGGTAAAGAATTGTCTTCTAACTTATTTAGGAGTCCATTCTTAATCAATCTCTCAATTCTTTTGAGATTTATGTGGCCAAATCTTAGGTGCCAAAGATAGGCATTAAGAGAAACTTTTTGTTTTTATTCTGAGTTTCGACTGTTCTAAACATCTCATTATTTAAGAAAAATTTTGCTTTAGTTGGTCTTAACTTATATAAGTTGTTTTCAAGTATCGTAGAACAAAATTGAATACCTTTTTTTGAAAAATGAACGCTTCATTAACTTCTAAAGATATTTTATACATTTTGTTCCATAATAACAACTGATAGATATTAAATTCCTCTTCATAAGCGGTGCATACAAAATATTTTTAAGTACTAAATATCTATCTTCGAAAAACAACTTCAAGTATCCCACTGCTTTGGCCGAGACAACCTTTCCTATTCCAACCTTGAGGGTGATCTCGCCTTCTTCAAGCTTTTTCCAGGAACTAGTTTCCTGAGAAGAGAAAGCAAATATGATTAGTGGCTCATGAATCCAATATCCAGGTTGAGGTATCATCCTCCACTAAACATGTCTCAGCATCTAGTAAATCATATTTACCTGGTGCTTCTTTCGAGGCAGGGCCTAAGGACATTCTCAGTTAAGACAAATCTTAAGTCATCTATTACTAGTTTTGAATTCATATTGTTTTCCATGTTGATAATTATCTCTGTTAAGTTTCTCGGAAGCTAAGAGTTGATCTAGAGAGCTAGTCATGCTGAAAAGAAAAACATATCCTCTTTAGTAAAAACATTAATCTTTTAAATCCAATCAAGTTTAGCAAAAAAAAAAAAAAAAAAAAAACTAATAATATACCCTTGATTATTATATTTTGCAACGATATTTCACGGTTTAGAATAACCTTCACCGAGGGGTGATCGACTATTCCTCCATTGAACCAAGACTATCTTGACTAGATACTATCACCAAAATAACTCTTATTCCTATAGTAACTCAGTTATCGCTACTTTCATCAAGAATTTACTAACACTTAGTAATTCTCGTAAGTGTGACCCTCCATTTTCAAACTCAAAGATCGGAATCATTATGCTCCCGAAGTTGGAAAGATAAGAATGAAAACGACCTGAGAGACCCTATCAATTTCTAGAGTTTGCGGAGTTCCGAATCCTATAATACAACCCTTCGATTGGTAAGGTCGCTCCAGGGCAGACATACAGGCACAATATAGGAATCTCACAATGCGACCTAATGGAAGAGACTGTAGGATGTGTTGACACACTTCCTTCTCCCACTTACTATGAACAACTTTCCTTATTCACCTTGGTATTGACTCATTCAAACACTCTCCGAATGGAGTTCCGCTCCCAGGGCAGCCCAAAGCCAAGCATGAATCTCACGGTGTGAACTCTTAGGGACACTGGATCTTAAAGTACATTACTTCTCTCCAACTGAAGTGTTCTAGACGGTTAGGGTATAAAATACTTAGCGATACATTTCGGCTAACTAAACATATCCTAAGTCTAGGTGATTCATCCGAGTATAACTTTTATACTGGATTTTTAACCTACGATGTCTAGGTGAAACAAATTTTATTACCTTACACCGCTCATGCATGCTCATAAAACCGGTTTAACCTAACTCAGACGCCGACTCGATCTCCAGGTAGTAGGTGATTCGTGAATTTTCAACTTAAAAACCTTCAACCTTAGTCATTTTATCTGACTTTTTGCCAAGATCTTATTGGGTAAGTTTTTTTGTAACTTCGGTTTTACAAGATATCGATCTATTTTCTATGAAAATTAGGATTGCTCGAAGGTTAAACCTAAGTGAGCATGCATCTTATCTTTGTTATAGATTTTAGAAGTCTAGGTTATTTTATAACAATTATAAAATAAATTATAACAATTATAACCCTAGATCATTCATCTATAACATGCTTCCTTCAATCAAACATGCTTTAATATAACACTTATATTAAAACTAAGCATGCATAGTATATATTTTAGAACACTAATAAGATATAACAAATGCATGTCACATGCTTTTCCTATGGTGGGGTTTTAAAACTATATGACATACTGTATGCACACATAATCATACAACATTATACATCACATGCATAATAGGTAAACAACACTAAAGTGGACCGATTTTGGCATTAAAGACAAATAAATAACTAATTTATTACAAAATTCAGCAACCATCTTCTCGGAATCAACTTCAAATACTTTGAATCATCTTGAACTAGCAAAAAAACTCTCGAACCGGCCCAAAAACTCCAAAAACCAAGTTGAACCGGTCAAACCGGCTCAACCAGGTCAAACAGACCGGTCCAGATCGTCTGATCAATGGCCGCTTGTGCAGTCAACCGAACGCAGGCGGGTCGGGTCGAATGGAAAGCACGGGTTGCAGAGTAGGTGGCGGGTCGAATCCACGGAACGCACGAGTTGCGAGCAGCAGACGAATGCACGAGCCAACTACGAACCGGGTCGGACGAAGCTGGCGGCGAAATCGGGTCGGGATGCGGAACAAGCCGGACGCTTCATTGATAAGCTGGCGCGTATGGGGTGCTCTGAACCGGGTCAGATTCGGGATGTGGTCGGGTCTGGGAGCTTGTCTCGGTTCTGAGAAGCGAAATTCGGGTCCTGTGATGCAATTTTTCTCCAATTTGCTACTATTCTCTCTTCCAAAATCAATAATTTACAGCCTAATTTCAACTCTAATGACTCCTACAAATTTACAGAGTCTTTTTCACACATTAGTACTAATAAACATGTGAGCAATTAATAATTTCCACAGAAAATTTAAAGAAAAACAATGCCAAAATCATAAATAATCCACTTTAGTCTATTTACATTCAACACTTGAATAGAAAGGAAAAAAACACCCACAAAAGCAATGAGCATAATTCTAGCATGCTTTGATACCACATGATGGAACTCGAGACATACGCAACGAAATTAGGAACCTAATTACACTCTAATTACTTTTAATTTTAAAGGAAAAAACATGCAATTTAAGAAAAAACAGTAATTAACTTACCTTTGAAGCTCTCGAAAATCGCTTTTCCTTGCTGAATCTCGACCGAACATGAACGGATCACCACTAAGAGTGACCTACTATCAATTTGGACTCAGAAACAGGTTGTGGAACCCGGTGGATAAGAAATCGAGAGAGAGAAAGAGATGGAAATTTGGGGTTAGGTTGGGTTTTGGACTTCACTCAAGAAAATGATTTTTTCAGCCCAAATTTAGAAAACAATTGGAAAATTTGGCAAAACTTTTTTCATTCAAAATGAAAGCCCATTTTATAGAAAAACCATGCAACAATTGCATGAACCAAATCCATAAAAACCCAACACCTATAATCCACTATCTTAGTGGGCTTAATGTCTCCACTATAAGCCAACACCTAGCCTACTATTTTGTTAATGGAATTATCCAACAAAAGTTTGGATTTTCCCACTAATCTTGTCCCGATAGGGTAGAAAAGGCCTTTTTATAGTATTAGGACATTCCACATATGCTTTAATAAAGCCAAAGACGCTATCATCTAACTCCTTACCCACTTTTGTCAAAGGGCAAAATAGTCATTTGGTCAAAGTCAAACTTTGACCAAAAAGTCAACATTTTGACTTTTTATGATTTTTTCCATGTTCACTAATTTTGACCTCCCGAGCATGAATCCGCATTCATTTTCTCGAAATTCAAGTCCTATTTGAATAAAAGGAAGGTCAAAGTTTGACTGTTCAAAGTCAAAAGTCAACTCTTTGACTTTTTACATCTTTGACCATTTCCATTATTTTCGAGCTTTCGAATATGAACGTATTCATATTTTTTATATTTAAATCACATTTAAATATTAAAGCTGTATCTCTAAACTGAAAACCAATCACTATATCACATATACTTGTCAGTTTCTCTCTCTTCACCTAATTCGAAAAATTCGAATTATCCTACATACTGTTTTAAGTTTATTCCATATGAGCTAATAGGGGAACCTAATGGACCTATAGATAATGGGCTCCAACGTTCTGAGATTAGCTGGCTAAACTCTTTAGACGGAGCTAATCAACATTCGTTAACTAACGGGTCATTCCACTAGAGTCCCATAGTTGCACTCCCCTCACTATAACTATATTTGTGTCCATTTGATATAACCATGATTAGTAAGCTAATCCTTCACAGGTTGTTTGGGTGGGTCATAAAAACCGTTTTACCCCCAAGACTACATCTTGTTCCTTAAGTTCCACTGATCCTCTAATGAACAATTGGTTTAATGTCCAACCTATAAACCAAATCCCTCACGAGCCAAGGAAAGGGTGGGGCCCCTTGTTCAAGTCCTGAATTCAGTACTAAAGGGAACAACCTATCTACTATCCCTATAACGGGTAGGAGTGAATTTCGCCTTGCACTCTATGTTCCCAGCTATCCACCTGATCTTACCCCTGAAATGGGAGGCTTATTAGTCCAGCGATGATGAGCTGCCCTCATCTATGCAGATCTAAGGATAATTCCAAGAGAACAGGAGTTCATAGTTAGCTCAGGATTAAGATTAAGTTACCTAGGTCATCAAGTAACGAAATAGTCAGTTTTATACATAAAACGACATTTAGAATGTAAAAAGTGACTATTTCATGGTTCAGTCTTATGCAAACTCCTTGAATCCCAAATAAACTAATGGTCCTGGGGCTATTTAATGTAGTTTTGAATTTTATGTAGTGACATATATGTGGATCAAGTTCAAATATATAGCCAAAATGATCTATAGTATATGAATAAGGTTGGGCGCCTTATTTCTGAGGGACACTATGCATGCAGCCAACTTTAAGTTAGTACAAACGATGTGATCCTTAATCGTTTCATATAGAGATATGTGAGTGGGGCATCCTATGTAAAGAGTTTGCATAAGACTGAACCATGAAATAGTCACTTTTTACATTCTAAAATGTCGTTTTATGTATAAAACTGACTATTTCGTTACTTGATGACCTAGGTAACTTAATCTTAATCCTGAGCTAACTATGAACTCCTGTTCTCTTGGAATTATCCTTAGATCTGCATAGATGAGGGCAGCTCATCATCGCTGGACTAATAAGCCTCCCATTTCAGGGGTAAGATCAGGTGGATAGCTGGGAACATAGAGTGCAAGGCGAAATTCACTCCTACCCGTTATAGGGATAGTAGATAGGTTGTTCCCTTTAGTACTGAATTCAGGACTTGAACAAGGGGCCCCACCTTTCCTTGGCTCGTGAGGGATTTGGTTTATAGGTTGGACATTTAAAACCAATTGTTCATTAGAGGATCAGTGGAACTTAAGGAACAAGATGTAGTCTTGGGGGTAAAACGGTTTTTATGACCCACCCAAACAACCTGTGAAAGGATTTAGCTTACTAATCATGGTTATATCAAATGGACACAAATATAGTTTTAGTGGAGGGAGGGTGCAACTATGGGACTCTAGTGGAATGACCCGTTAGTTAACGAATGTTGATTAGCTCCGTCTAAAGAGTTTAGCCAGCTTAATCTCAGAACGTTGGAGCCCATATCTATAGGTCCATTAGGTTCCCCTATTAGCTCATATGGAATAAACTTAAAACAGTATGTTAGGATAATTCGAATTTTCGAATTAGGTGAAGAGAGAGAAACTGACAAGTTTAGTGATATAGTGATTGGTTTTCAGTTTTAGAGATACAGCTTTAATAATTTAAATGTGATTTAAATATAAAAAATATGAATACGTTCATTTCGAAAGCTCGAAAAATATGGAAATGGTCAAAGATGTAAAAGTCAAAGAGTTGACTTTTGACTTTGAACAGTCAAACTTTGACTTCCTTTTATTCAAATAGGACTTGAATTTCGAGAAAATGAATGCGGATTACATGCTCGGGAGGTCAAAATTAGTGAACATGGAAAAAAATCATAAAAAGAAAATGTTGACTATTTTTGGTCAAAGTTTGATTTGACCAAAATGGACTATTTTGCCCTTTGACAAAAGTGGGTAAGGAGTTAGATGATAGCGTCTTTGGCTTTATTTAAGCATATGTGGAATGTCCCTAATACTATAAAAGGCCTTTTCTACCCTATCGGGACAAGATTGTGGGAAAATCCAAACTTTTGTTGGATAATTACATTAAACAAAATAGTAGGCTAGGTGTTGGCTTATAGTGAGACATTAAGCCCCTAAGATAGTGGAATTATAGGTGTTGGGTTTTTATGGATTTGGTTCATGCAATTGTTGCATGGTTTTTATTAAAATGGGCTTTCATTTGAATGAAAAAAGTTTTGCCAAATTTTTCCAAATTGTTTTCTAAATTTGGGCTGAAAAAATCATTTTCTTGAGTTGAAGTCCAAAACCCAACCTAACCCAAATTTCCATCTCTTTCTTCTCCTCGATTTCTTCATCCACCGGGTTCCACAACCTGTTTCTGAGTCCAATGATAGTAGGTCAACTCTTAGTGGTGATCCGTTCATGTTCGGGTCGAGATTCAGCAAGGGAAAAGCGATTTTCGAGAGCTTCAAAGGTAAGTTAATTACTGTTTTTTCTTAAATTGCATGTTTTTTCCTTTAAAATTAAAAGTAATTAGAGTGTAATTAGGTTCCTAATTTCGTTGCGTATGTCTCGAGTTCCATCATGTGGTATCAAAGCATGCTAGAATTATGCTCATTGCTTTTGTGGGTGTTTTTTTCCTTTCTATTCAAGTGTTGAATGTAAATAGACTAAAGTGGATTATTTATGATTTTGGCATTGTTTTTCTTTAAATTTTCTGTGGAAATTATTAATTGCTCACATGTTTATTAGTACTAATGTGTGAAAAAGACTCTGTAAATTTGTAGGAGTCATTAGAGTTTGAAATTAGGCTGTAAATTATTGATTTTGGAAGAGAGAATAGTTAGCAAATTGGAGAAAAATTGCATCACAGGACCGAATTTCGCTTCTCAGAACCGAGACAAGCTCCCAGACCCGACCACATCCCGAATCTGACCCGGTTCAGAGCACCCCATACGCGCCAGCTATCAATGAAAGCGTCCGGCTTGTTCCGCATCCCGACCCGATTTCGCCGCCAGCTTCGTCGACCCGGTTCGTAGTTGGCTCGTGCATTCGTCTGCTGCTCGCAACTCGTGCGTTCCGTGGATTCGACCCGCCACCTACTCTGCAACCCGTGCTTTCCATTCGACCCGACCCCGCCTGCGTTCGGTTGACTGCACAAGCGGCCATTGATCAGACGATCTGGACGGTCTGTTTTGACCTGGTTGAGCCGGTTTTGACCGGTTCAACTTGGTTTTTGGAGTTTTTTTGGCCGGTTCGAGAGTTTTTTGCTAGTTCAAGATGATTCAAAGTATTTGAAGTTGATTCGAGAAGATGGTTGCTGAATTTTGTAATAAATTAGTTATTTATTGTCTTTAATGCCAAAATCGGTCCACTTTAGTGTTGTTTTACCTTTATGCATGTGATGTATAATGTTGTATGATTATGTGTGCATAACAGTATGTTATATAGTTTTAAAACCCCACCATAGGAAAAGCATGTGACATGCATTTGTTATATCTTATTAGTGTTCTAAAATATATACTATGCATGCTTAGTTTTAATATAAGTGTTATATTAAAGCATGTTTGATTGAAGGAAGCATGTTATAGATGAATGATCTAGGGTTATAATTGTTATAATTTATTTTATAATTGTTATAAAATAACTAGACTTCTAAAATCTATAACAAAATAAGATGCATGCTCACTTAGGTTTAACCTTCGGCAATCCTAATTTT